>NW_024512877.1:197246-209978 GCF_017590135.1 Pyrgilauda ruficollis | reverse complement strand
CGCCGGGGCTGCGCGGCACCGTGCTGCTCCGCCTGCGGCCCGAGGCGCTGGCCTGCGCCCGCGGCGACGGCGGCGAGCCCGGCGAGCTGGAGACCGCCTCCTACGTCTTCTTCGGCATCGTCCTGGCGCTCATCGGCGTCGTCTTCCTCATGGTGCTCTACCTGAACCGCCGCGGCATCAAGCGCTGGCTGCACAACCTGCGCGAGGCCTGCCGCGACCAGATGGAGGGCTACCACTACCGCTACGAGCAGGACGCCGACCCGCGCTGCGCCGGCACCCCCGGCCTCTGACGGCGCCCCCGGCACCCGGCCCGGCCCCTGCGGCCTCGGCCCCTCGACGCCTCCGCGCCCGGCCCCGGCCCGTCCGTCCCCTTGCCGCGGCACCGCCGAAAATCGGTCTGTGAGGACGAGCCGGCCTCGGGTGCGCCAGCGCGGGGTGACCCTCCCTGGAGGGCTCCGGCCCGGCGCCCCTTGCCGCGCCCTCCCCGACCCGACGGGTTCCCGCAGGGCACCAGGCTGGACCGTTCCCCCATCGCGGTGTGCTCAGGCGGGGAGCACGGCGGCTCGGCCCCGGAGCATCGGGAAGCTCCCAGGGCCGGTCCCTCCGGCACACGGGATGCGCGGCTCGGCCCTCGGGTGTTTGCTTGGCACAGCCCGGGAAAGCCACCGGCAATACCTGAAACTGTCCTCCTGGACGTTCCTGGAGCCTCGACTTGACTTTGACCATGTACAGCTCACTTTCCTAGTAGATTTCTATTTGACAGGCGCAAAGTTAAACTTGATTTCTTTGTTTTTTTCCCTTTTTGCTGCAAAGAGAACATGTCCAGCTGCTCCCCCCGGGAGGTGACGTGCTTTTGCGAGCCCGTTTATCCATAAGGTTTTGTTCAATGACATTTCCAGCTCGTTCTAGGCACAAGGCGATGCAGCTGTAGGAAACGCCTCCGCCGGCTGCGTGCATGTTCCCCGGGGCACGCGGGGGCAGCCCTTTGACTCTAGAATGTAGCGTAGACCTGGCTGTCTCGGCACTTTGTAATTTAAAACGAGCCAAGCAGAAGCGCCCGCCCTAATTCCCCTGCCCGTGTTTGCTTTAGTGCCTGTTACTATATCCTAGAGCAAATATATTGAAAGCTGCACCCACTCCATCGTCTATTTTCTATAAAGCTCCTTGCAAACGATTTCCGAATATCCCCGCGGCTGAGGCGAAGTTATTGTGGTCGGTTTGCCAGAGGAAGGCAGCTCTGGGCTCCTCTGCTTTCATCGGTGCTTAGGAACTTCTCTTGCTGAGCCGGTTTGGTGGCCAGGCATGCACAGGGGTTTTGTGTGGCTTGTGCACAGATCTCAGGCTCTGCCAGTCCTGATCCTTCCCTGGCAGCAGCACGGGGGCTCGGGAACATTATCCAGGTAACAGTTTTCTAAAGCAATTTTTCTCTGCCGGGCGGTTTGCTCCCTAATTCACGAGGTGCCGGAGCGCCGAGCATCTCCGGCTGCGGGGCTTCCCCAGAGGAAGCTGCAGCTTTTGGAGCGTGGCATCTTCAAATGCTGAGTTCCGGTGCTGGGATGGAAACCGGAGCGCTGCGTTTGACGCGTCCGCGTTCGCCTTTCCCCGCAGCGGGAGGCTGGTGCGGGCAGCGCGGGTGCTGTGCCGGGGATGCTCGGGAGCAGCTGGTGCCCGCTGTGCTGGCTCTGAAGAGGGAGTTCGGTGGGAGTTGTGTTCCTCCGGCCCGGCTGCGTGTGCACTCAGCTGCCAGGTGGGAAGCGCGGTTGTTTCCATGCCGGGCATGCCTGGAGGCTCCGGGAGGGATGCAGCCCGGTGCAGGGGCTTTTGCATTTTTCCCCTTTGAAATTCCTGCCCTTCAAATCCCGGTATCGAGGTGGGTCGGCTGGGAAAGGAGAGCGGGAGCAGAGCCTGCGGCTGGGCTGTGCTCGGGTGGGGATACAGCACTGGGAATCACTATGATTTTCCTGGATGTTCTGAGCTGGTCCTGCTGAGCAGGGAGCTGGTTCCCCACTCTGTCCTGGCTCCTGGGGAATGCTGAGATCCCCACGGCTCAGCTCCTTGTGAAACTTGTTGAATTTTGAAGACCTTTTCCTGAGGTTTTCCCCCACTGTAGGTCCTTGTAGGCTCCGGTGCTACCTTGTCACTCCATGCAGTCAGCTACAAGGGGAGAAATCTCAGCCTGCCTTCACCTTCACTCACTTCCCCACCTCCCCTCCCTTTCCCACCCCGGTGCAGCCAAACCGCAGCCCCTGAGCAAAGGGGCTTGCACATCTGGCACATCTGTGTCACACACCCAGCTGTGACTCCAGCATCCATTCATGGGGACAGAGATGGGAGCCCTGATGAGGATGAGCACGGTGCAGGGAGAAGCCTGGAGGAAGCAGGAGAAGGGGGATATTGGAGCAGGGAACAGAGCACCAGTCTGGCAGCAGGCGCCAGGCTCTGGCGATAGATAGGGGAAGGAAATCGCCCCCAGGCAAAATGAGAAATGGCCAAACACTCCCTGACCCCAAAGCCCTTTCTCTGAACTCGTGGCTGGTGTGGGCAGCTGGTGGCTTCAGCTTTTCCTGAGGCCAGAGGGAGGGAGGTGGTGGCTTTTGGTGTTGGTGCCAGGGATGAGGACACATCTCCTTTTGGCACCAAAAGGCTCAGACCATCCTGGCCCTCCAAACTGGGTGCATGAGGCCCCTCCAGGGATGCCAAGCCCACCCAGGTGATGTGCAGGGGGTAGGATGGGGGTGGATAAAGCTACAGCTGTGGGAGCACAGTTCCTGTGGCTTGTTAGCATCAATGTAATTCTGTACAGCACATACCCCACACATGACAAAGGAGCAGGAGTAGGGAACCTCTGGATTAGGGCATTGTCACTGAGCTGAGACTCAAAATGTGCTTTTTGGGCTCTCAAAGAAGGCCCCATGTTTGCAGAATCCCAGCTGCCATCACATTTACGTACAGCCCCTTTCCATGAAGGAATGTGGACCCTCCCAAGCTGATGGCAGGAGCTGATGGCAGGAGCTGCTGCCTGAGCACAAAGTCACCCCAGCAGCTGCTGGAGCCGAGGGAAATGCAGGATAGAAACAGCATCTGTGATAGGAACCAAGCAAAGCATGCTCAGAGCCCCCTGCAGTGGCTCATCACCAAAACAGAGGGGGGAAAAAAGCCAAAAAATGTCTATTTATATGCCCTGCATATGAAATGTGAGTGGTGCTTTGCAACCAGCACAGGCTTTGAGATCTGCTTTTCCTTCCTTGTTTTCCAAAGCTCAGATGTTCCCTGGGCCGATCCAGCGGGCAGGCAGGAAGGTTTGGCTGGGGTGGGGGATGTGGGTGGGCAGCCCTGGCCGCCCCCAGAATGTCCTGGAGTGTTCAGGTGCTCATGTCATCACACCAGGGTATCCCCTGGTGGCCCAAGGTGCCCAGGAAAGAGGCTGAGTGTGGTTCTTTAGTGCAGACGAGGCCAAAACTCCAGCGTGGTGATGGCAGCTGGATTTATCCAGGAGAAATAGCTGGGCTGGAGCATCACCCTTGTCCTCACTGAGCACAGGGCTGTGGTGCTCCTGCACTGGGGCAGGGAAGAGAATGAGCCACGAGCTGCCTCGTCCTCACAGAAGCACGCAGAATTAATGATAATTAATTCTCCCCAAGCAACTTCACCCCTCACAGCCTACACACCAGACTCCTTAGTCCTCAGATTCCCTCCTCCATTATCGCAAATTAACTCAAACCTTCAGAGGGAGGAAAAATACCCTCTGCTTTTCATAGATTCCTTTAGGAAAAGCAAGACAGGGATGCTACCCTCATACCTTGGAGGAACTGAGGCACAAACAAAGCAGGGTGGAGTTCCTGAGAGCAGGGAAGGGTTTGCACAGGGGAAAAGCCCCACAGAAATGGATTTGAGTCCTCAGCAGGGTTCGCTTGAAACACTGGTGGCTCGGGACCACCACACCCAGGACAGTGCTCTGTTTGTCCTTCCTCTGGTTCAGGGGTGGCTCCTGTGCCCTGCCAAAGGAAGGGGGATTGTCAGTAAGGATTTCTGCTGTTTATCTAGGGATGTTTCTAATTAGCCAGGCTGGGATGTTTCTGGGAGATGGGCGTTCCTTGCTGAGCACAGACCTGTCCCCAGCAGCAAGGAGGGGCTGGAGGTGACACCAGCAGGGATCAGGGGCTGGGGACACTCAGCTTGGCCAGGGGGCAGGTTGAAGGCCCTGTGTGTTTTCCCCAGGCCTGGCTCTGGGCAGCCCCTCAGGGAGCTGGCACAGCAGTGCCCAGGCAGATGGGGAAGGATGTGTTTCCACTAATCTGCCCCAATCTGGATTATTTTTCCAAATAAACCTCTGTTCCCAGCTGTTTCAAGCAAGTTTTTGGCACGCTGGGGACAGGTGGGATTCTGGGGATGAGGGAGAAGCTGGCAGGGTGGAGGAGACAGAGGGGATGACATCTGCTGGGTGTCCCTGTGCCAGCAGGCTCCCATCAGCTGCACTGAGAGGGGGACTGAGCCATCTGAGGTGCTTTTGGCAGCGCAGCACCCAGATCCTGAGGCTGGGATCATCCATGGGGCCTCAGGCCTTCGCTGACGTTTGCTCCTATCAAAAACCAGTGGAAAATAACTTGTGTTGAGGGCCTGGTGTCCCCCACCCGGGGCAGAGCTGGGATCCTCTGCAGCTCCTGTCGGGATAAAACAGCCAGAAAACAAACGCCTCTGGTGCTGGCTGTCCCGGCGGATGCACACCAGCCAGTTCTGGGGCTTTGGGGAGCTCCCAGGGAGCCAGGATCACCCCAGGGCAGATGAGAGCAGCTCCCTGTCCTGCCTAAGAACACACGGGCACCGGCAGCCCGCAGAGCTGCTCCGTCCTCCCGGCACGTGCCCCAGCCACTCGCCAGCCTGACATTTACAAATCCCTATTTTTAGATGATCTTCATCACTTCTAATTGTTCAGGCTGCCCAGCTTCAGAAATGCTGCTCTGCTTGGGCAGGATGGGTCCCTGAGCCCATTCCTCTCTTCCCCTGTGCCTCAGTTTCCCTTTTGGCAAGCTGCAATTGAGGGGCTCCCCTTGACTCCGGGGCCCAGGTTCTGGGGCTGTTGCTCCCACTCCCGGCCCTCAGGCGGGATTTCAGGGGCTCCAGCAGGATCCATACACCCAGGCAGCACTGCTCTGCTTCCCCAGCACGGGACCGCAGGGAGCAGGCACCCTCAGCCCTTCAGCAGCCATTCCTCCCCCAGCAAGGAGCAGCCGAGCAGGGTGCATCCAGCAGGGACAGGCTCCGGAGAGCCCAGCCCAGGGACAGCCCACACGGGCTGGGCTCGGCCCATCGGTGATTAATTTAGTTACTGAATTAACATTTAAATTGACAAGACCCGAATGCGAAGCCAGCACTGCTGCCTGCCAGCACTCACCAGCTTCCAGTGATCCTGGCTGCTCCCTGCTGGATGTCCCCAGGTCCTGGTGCTCTGCCAGCCACACAGAGGGACCCTGGAGTCCCCAGGAGATGCTCTGGTTCCCCACACTGCTCCCACGAGCCCGGACCAGCCCAGTGTTGCTGTCCTGGAAGAAATGTCTGTGTTCAGCAGGGACAAGGACAGCAGGTGCCAGTCCTGGGCTCCCCCTCTCCCTGCTGAAGGGCACCCCAACCCTGAACTGCCAGGGGTCCTGCCTGGCCCTTGGCTGTCCCCCACACTGAGTTGGGAGGAGAGGGGCTCAGGGATAGCAGCCTAAAACAATAACAGATCCCCTGGGATGAAGCCTGCAGCCATCACTGAGGGGACACTCCGGGTCCCCATCAGCCCCAGGGACACATCTCTCCACAGGGAGATCTCAGTGCCATCAAAAGGAGGAGGCTCTGAACAGTCTCCTGTTCCCAGGCCTCACCCAAGTGGCACATGGATATCCCTCCAAGCCCAGCTCAGCTTCTGGGGCAGAGGTGTTTGGCTAAAGAAGACAAAGAAACCCGGATTGAGACCACAAAGGGAATATTTTATTACTTATAACACTTCATTCAGCTAAATCCACATAGCAGTACACAGAAAGTCTTCAGAAAAGTGCAAATTCTCACTCTGTATTTGTAATACACCCTAGTTTTACAGAACAGACATCAGGCAAACAGGAGTACAGATCCAGAGCCCCCCAAGATTCCAGGCAAGGGGAATGATGCAACTTGAGATACTTCAGTCACCTGTACAAAGCCGTTCTTGAGCAGAGGGAATCAAGCTGGACTGTAACCACCCATGTGTCACCATGCAAGGAGCCCCCTCTTAGTTGGGGAGAGGACAAAAAGGGGAGGGAAGACAAAACAAAGTGATAACAGTATCAGTTTTAAAATTAGAGACCATCCAGGTGCTTGCTGAGGCAGCACACACGTCCCACCCTGCCCAAGTGACAGACCCCATTGCTCCTCTCCTGGCTTCCACCGGCGTCACACAAACACTTCTGCAAGCAAAGGGGAGCTGGAACCCCCCAAACCCTCAGGAGCCTGGCAGGGAGGGCACACAAAGTGCTGCCTGAGCCACAGCAGGGATGTGGGCATGCAGGTACCCAAGCACAGAGCCCTGGACACAGAGAGCTCCTGTCCCAGGCCCACAGACACAGCTTCAGAGATTAAACCTGTCACAGCCAGGGGACAAACCCCAGCCCTCTGTGTGTTATCAAACACTGCACATAACACACTGGCTGTATGACCACAGCTTCAGCCACTGCCCAGCCTTTGACAAGGTGTGTTTTACCTGGAAGCACTCAGAAACAACATCCACAGCGTCCTTTGATCTGTGACCTGCTTTCTGCTCAAGTCAGAAATGCCTTTGTTCTTATCTGAGAAGTGGGAAAGAACAGCTGAACTCAAGGAAGGCTGTGCACAAGCTGAGTGAACTCTACCACGATGCATTACAAAGTTACAGGGCAAGGAAACGAGAATTCCAGTCCTTCACAGTAACAGAAGTAAGGGATGCGAGATCAGAGGGAGGAGATAAAGGAGTTCCACAAATGGAACAGTATAAATATACCAAACAGTTCCAATACAGTAGGAAAACAACAGTAGCAGCAGTTTCAAAACAGCAAATAGTTCTTATACCCTGAAAGTACATCCAACACGTTGTGCCTGCTGCTGTCCTCCCAAAAGCATCACTACAGCTACAGCTCCCTGTCAGACCTATCCATGGGGAAAATCCCAGACACAGAACACCCCACAGCTGGGTTTTCTTCTTTAATTAAGGACAGTTAGACTACGAACAGTTACCAGCTTCTAACAACGCTTATTTGAAAACATGTTCTCAGTTTCTTGCCTACTTGCCTACTGACACAAAGCAGATCTCCGGGAAGCTGCAGATTCCTGCTCTTTGTAGGAGCACAGCCATCACTCACAAGACGTGACTGCTACAATAACACAGCTGGGCTCACCACACACACACACACTATGCTTTTTACAGTGTTTGTTCAGAATTATGTCCCAAGTCACTTGTTCTCTTCACTGCCTGGAGAACAAAACCCTCAGTGCCTCAGGCTTTACTCTGCTGCCAATGGAAGGAATGGCAGGAGCTCCTTCAAGTTCAGTGCAGTGGGGATCCAGATCTGCACCCTTTCTTGGAGAGCTGAAGGCAAAGCAGCAGTCAGAAATGCCTTCCCAGCCCTACCCAGCACGGACAACAACAAAAGCATCCTCTGAGTGTGTCTGGGTTTGCCTATTTCCCCCACCATGTCAGTCAAATGTACAATCAAGGTACAAAAAACCCAAGCTTTTGGCATGAGATACATTTCACTCACTGGCAGAACAATTTGGAGATACTTTCTCTTAAAATAAGAAAATAAATAAATAGCAGTGACAGGTCAGAACTTGTGCAACACAGACCTTCTCTAGTACATGTACATTCATAGACACTGAAATACTTCTCCATGGACATAGTGCAAAGCTGCTGGCAGCAGGAAACCCCCAAACCTCAGGGCTCTCTGAAGCCATGGAGAGGCAACACACACAAACCCACCCTGTGCCATCCTGTGGCATCCAGCTGCGAGGGCATCATCAGAGGAGGATGAATTTGGAGAGGCAACAATAGTGGCAGAACAACAGCTTGGACTCCAGGGCACCCTGGGCTCTTCTCCCATCATCTCAGCACAGATAAAACCCAGCACTGAATTGCTGCTGCTTCTCTTTACGTGCTGCCAGTGACAGCAGGGAGCTTCCAGAACCAGCTCCCCTGTGCCAAAACAGGGCCTTCATTACCCAAAATCCAATATAATAACCACAAGGAGAACTTGAGTATTGGTTTGGGTGGCTTTTTTGGAAAATGCGATTACAAGTCCCACTTGCTACTTGAGCAAAGGGAGAAAAACAAATGAGAGAAGCTGTTAAAGAGTTACCCTTAAAGAATAATTTGCAAAGTGCTATTCTAACAAATTACCTGACAGGCCATGACAAAAAAAAAATTTAAGAAATCACAATTTAGTAACTGCGTCAGTCTCATCTTCACTTTCTTCCTTGGTTTTGTTGGGTTTTTTTAATACACAGACAATATAAATACAGGCCAGCAAAAACCAAAAAGTCACTGACTAGCATTTAAATCAAGTATTGAATACAGAAAAGCAAGAAAGCTTAAGACCCTGCAGAGATGTGGGACAAAAAGAGCCTGTGGCAGTCAGAAGGGGCAATTTTACCACGGAATGACCAAGTTCCTGCTCCTTTGGAAGCCTTGGAAAGGCACCAGGCAATTCCAAGCCCAAGCTGCAGCTGTTGTCACTATTGTTTCACTGCCAATTATTTTAAGACACACACAGGAAAGCTACAATGCCCAAGAACACCTTTACCAACAGAAGAATTATTAAGCAGCTGAAAAATGTCAACAATTTGCCTACACAAGAAATGCTGAGCTCAGCTCTGATGCCTCTGGAAGTGCAGACCTGTATGGAAGGTCTCAGAGCTGCAGGGAAGAAGCAGCCTTTGTTGTCAGTTTGGAGTGATCGCTCCTTTAAAACTTTAAACAAAACCTTTTCACACACAAAAAAAGAGGTGTTTTAGTTACCTGAACTGAATTTAAGACAAGATGTAGCAGCTAAGCTCAGCTGCCTCAAAGGTACTTGGGCAGTTCATTTGCATTGATGTGGGTTAATTAAACTTTTGGTCAAAAGGACTGAAAACTGCAACAATAAATCCTACCCTTTCCTCTGACCTCCTCTCCTCATCCCAATTTGGTGAAAAGCCTGACAAAAGAATGCTTCTTCTGTACAGAAAAAGAATGCAGCTGTTTCAAACACACACACACACAGAGATGAGACTGGTTCTGCTCCTGGGTCCTTGGTTCGTGCCGTGCCTCCTCCAGCCCGGGCCCTACGCAGAGCGCCAGGTCAGCCCGTTCTTGGCAGGCTCCAGGAAATCCCCAATCAGAGCCTCTATCAGCTTCTGCAGCTCTTCTTCCAGCACGCTTCTGTCACTGCAGGGAAGAGCAGGCCCAGGTCAGAGCTCTGGGAAACGCCCAAATACAAATAAATTACCAGCAAGACCCGATGGGGACGGACTTGCTCTGTTGTGCTTCCTACCCCTCCAGGTGTAGGGACTCCTGCTGTAACAAGCTCCTTTTCAGCAGGATTATCATGGAATCACAGAATGCCTTGGCCTGGAAGGGACTTGAAAAGATGGTGCCCAGAGCCCTCTAGTGGCCTTTTTCTCCTTTAATTAAATTAAGGTCAATTAATACTGCTGTAATCAGGTGGTGAGGCCCGGGCACAGGTTGCCCAGAGAAGCCCCACCCCTGGGAGTGTCCAAGGCCAGCATGGAGCAAGCTGGGATGGTGGAAGGTGTTCCTGCCCATGGCAGAGGGGAGGAACAAGATGGTCTTTAAGGTCCCTTCCAACACAAACCATTCCATGATTCCATAATCGTGAAGAAGAGGTTCTGTGGTGTAAGCTCAGCCTGGATTTCCCCCCACACTTTAAAAATGGAAGTGGCTCAGCCCAGGTGAACGACATCTGGTTCCTCTCCCGCAGCTCGGGGTACCAGCAGATTCCCAAAGTGGGAACCCACCTGGCTGCAAACACGCTCAGCAGCAGCAGCACAACCCCAGGAGAGAGGGAACAGCCTGGATGTGACACTCTGGTCCCGCTGACAGGGCGAGGGCTGGTCACAGGCTGGACTCTGCTCTCACAGAGCTCTCCTAGCCTAAGCCATTCTGTGATTTTGTCACCTGAGCACTTTTTAACTCTAAGGAACTGGGTTTGTTAGGGAAGGCTGCTGCAGCAGAGGCCGAGGGCCCCCGTGGCGTGCTGCTGGGGGCACAGCAGGGCTGTGGGCACTGACCTGTGCCCGGGCAGCGCACACATCTCGGCGTAGTACTTGATCTTGGGCTCGGTGCCGCTCGTGCGCAGCGTGGCCACGCAGCCGTTCTGGAAGGTGAACGTGATCATCTGGCTGCTCTTGCTCACTGGCAGCACCTGCAAAACAGCAGCAGCCCCTTACAGCCACTGCAGCAGCACTGGGAGCTCAGGAGCTGCAGCAGCATGGGGCTCAGCGAGAGAGCAGCGGTCAGCGTGTCAGAGTAACCACCACGCTCCCCATCTGCCTCTTCCCCAGGCATTTTGGGTTCTGCAGCCCTCCTCTGCTCAAACACTCCAACTCACCGACTTCTGGCTCAGCTGGCTGCTGTCGTAGCCCGTGGTGATGTCCCTGACGTGCAGGACGTTGTACGCCCCGCAGCACTTGGGGTACGACTGGGGGCCGTCGAAGTTCCGCAGCCTCTCAAATATCCTTTTGATGGTGGCAGGGTCGTAGCACAGGAAATAGGAAGTCTTGGATATGTGATACCCATACCTGGAGGAGATTGATGTTTTCGTTGTAAGATTCAGAGGGTTTTGGCTCGTTTGGTACCCAAAAGATCTCAGTACAGGGCTTAATTCTGACCAACACCACCCTTGTTTTATTGCTGGGATTGCATCCCTAGCCATTCCTTCCTGCTGTTATACACCCCTTCAGGCAGTGGGAAGCTATTCCCTGTGTCCTGTCCCAAATCCCTCTCCAGCCCTCCTGGAGCCCCTTGTGGTATCTGCTGTGATGGGCTCTAATCCATGCATGCTACATCAAAAAACCCACAACAACTCACAATGAGAAAGCATCTGAGGAACACAAACATTTACTTATAGTCAAATAAATATTCCTCAGATGACTCCCAGCTCTAAAACAGCAGAGTAGAATATTCTAATGAAAACCACCACTCACATTTCATAAATGTCAACGAGTTTCTGTGCCAGGGTCAGGCCCTGGCCCTGCAGAAAAGTTGCCATTTCTGCAGTGACCACAGCTGCACTCACTCCATCCTTGTCCAGCACTGATGTGCCACACATGAAGCCTAGGCAGAAGAAAGAGATGGTGGAAAAATAACCTGACAGATTATCACACTGATTTACCTGAGTGAAGCTCTAACCTTTGATCCTGGAAAGGAAAATTGGCCAGTACATGGAGGCTGCTTTATTGCTGCACATGCAGCAGAACTCTAATGAACTTGGGGGTTATAGGGCTGCAAAGATAAGCAAACACCAGAATCAGCAAGTCAGATACAATTTATTATGGGAGTTGGCAAGTCAGTTTGGTGAGAGCAAAATATCCATGCTATTAACTGCTAGGATAAAAATTAAGCACTTTTTCTGTGTGTTTCATTTCACAGCTAAGATCAGTCCCTCCTCACATCCCCCCTCAGTTCTCAACAGTTTAAAGGGATACCAGCACTCATACCAATGGACTCCTCAAATGCAAAGAGAACTTCTTTTCCGTTGTCTAGGAGATTTTTTACTCTGCTCCCAATCCATTTAAAACCAGGGAGTGTTTCCTAAAAAAGGGGGGGAAAAAAGGAGTGCTTAAAATACGTATTTTCAATTTAGATTCAATTCAAAGAAAAAAGTATAGCCACTGTTCCCTTCACTTCAGACTAAAAGAAAAAAAAAAATCCAAAAACCAAAACACCAACCAAAGAGAAAATATAATCATGTATTTTGAATTTTAGGGTCAATGGGAAAGACTGCTGTATAGTCAAAACTCTAAAGCTTATGGACGTTTTCTGGGGCTTTTTTTGAAGACATTTCCTTAAATTTAAATCTAATTAATTGACAAGCAGAATAGGGACAGTAAAGAAGCATCAGACAAGTCATATCTTCAGTTTTATGAGGAGTCCAAGGCCAAGAGCCACTGGAAAGGATTTTCCTAGTGGATACTCAACTAGGACACGAGTACCAAGCCAAGGAAAAAGTGTGTCAGGGGCTGTGGTGCTCAGATCACATCAGATCATCTGTGCTGCTCATCAGATGAGACACAGTTATTGAGGAGGAAAAGCTAGAAACATAAAAGCCACGCTTTCAGCTGCTGGGAGGGGAGAGCACTGTTCTGGGGGGTTTTACACAAATCATGCAAAAGCAGTCGAAGCTTAGAAACCACTGTTCTTGGAGAGAAGGGAGTTACAAATAAAAAGGAGAGGGAGCTTTTAGGGAAGGCCCAGAGGTTGTGTAAATTCCTAGCTTCTCTTTTTCTTGCAGTCAAGTATGTCCTTTTTCAATTAAAACAAAACAAAACAAACAGTACTTGGAGAGAGAACCAAATCCACTACAAGGAACTGAAGCTGACTCTGATTAGGCTTATCTGGCCAGTCACTCAAAATGGTTTTCACAGTTCCTTTCAATTTTAAATTGCTCATTTTTTTGGGAAAATATTTATTCCTATTGCACATGGATTTAATTAAGACATGTATAAATGAGGCCTGGCCCTTTGTATGTT
>NW_024512877.1:166920-197195 GCF_017590135.1 Pyrgilauda ruficollis | reverse complement strand
AAAAAAAAAAAAAAAAAAAAAAAAAAAAAACCCAAACAAAAACCAAAACACCAACCCAAGAGAAAATATAACAATGTATTTTGAATTTTAGGGTCAATGGGAAAGACTGCTGTATAGTCAAAACTCTAAACCTTAAGGATGTTTTCTGGGTTTTTTTTGAAGACATTTCCTTAAATTTAAATCTAATTAATTGACAAGCAGAATAGGGACAGTAAAGAAGCATCAGACAAGTCATATCTTCAGTTTTATGAGGAGTCCAAGGCCAAGAGCCACTGGAAAGGATTTTCCTAGTGGATACTCAACTAGGACACGAGTACCAAGCCAAGGAAAAAGTGTGTCAGGGGCTGTGGTGCTCAGATCACATCAGATCATCTGTGCTGCTCATCAGATGAGACACAGTTATTGAGGAGGAAAAGCTACAGAAACATAAAAGCCACGCTTTCAGCTGCTGGGAGGGGAGAGCACTGTTCTGGGGGGTTTTACACAAATCATGCAAAAGCAGTCAAAGCTTAGAAACCACTGTTCTTGGAGAGAAGGGAGTTACAAATAAAAAGGAGAGGGAGCTTTTAGGGAAGGCCCAGAGGTTGTGTAAATTCCTAGCTTCTCTTTTTCTTGCAGTCAAGTATGTCCTTTTTCAATTAAAACAAAACAAAACAAACAGTACTTGGAGAGAGAACCAAATCCACTACAAGGAACTGAAGCTGACTCTGATTAGGCTTATCTGACCAGTCACTCAAAATGGTTTTCACAGCTCCTTTCAATTTTAAATTGCTCATTTTTTGGGAAAATATTTATTCCTATTGCACATGGATTTAATTAAGACATGTATAAATGAGGCCTGGCCCTTTGTATGTTTGTGCTACGATTTCAGGCACTTACCTCTCTTCTGGCTAACATCCAACAGAAATCAGATTTAATGTGGTGCAGGAATTAAGCTGTCAGTCTGGGGGAGCACCCCCAGTTTATTTTGGAGCAAGTTCTTACCAAAGCTGCATGTTAAAGATCTGAACACAGGAGTTCCTCTGCCTGAAGTAAACCCAAATTCAAAACCCACTGGCACAGGCACCTGAAGGGCAATTGTGTAACCTCCAAGTGCTCCCTACAAACCCACCAACACTCGGAGTGAGCAGGGCAGGCTGCACAAATCCCCTTCTCCCACACAGAAGGAGTTCAGATAACCACAGCCAAGGCACTCCTGTTATCTGCAATTCAGGTGCTCATTTGTGTCCCTGTGACTGAGCTTTGCCCAGCTCATCTCCCAGTCCCAGAACTCTGAGGAGACTGAAATCAGGCTTGTGTGGGTGAAAGAACATTCTCTGCAAGCTGGAATCCCTCAGAACTCCCAGCCAGGAGCCTGGAAGTCCCCTGCCCACTTTTCACCCCGTGAGGCCAGGGGCTCAGATGGAGACAGCACCACAACCCACACTCACCTCAAAGTGAAATCCCTCTTTAAGTGCAATTGCCCTCAAGATCTTGGAGGAGACCGTGGTTGCCAGCATGTAAACATTCCCCACGTCAGCATCCTGGGAGCGGTTCTCCTTCCAGCAGGAAAACATCCACCAGCCAAACAAGGCTGCCAGCTCATTGCCCGTGAACACCTTCCAGCAGCCACTGCGGGGAGAGGCAAGGTGAGCAGCCTCTGAGGGGCAAGGTGAGCAGCCCTGCAGGCTCTGCACACCCCGAGGGGCAAGGTGAGCAGCCCTGCACCCCCTGAGAGGCAAGGTGAGCAGCTCTGCACCCCCCGAGGGGCAAGGCCAGGGCTGGGGGAGAGGAATTCTGCAGTCACTGAGAGGAATTCTGCAGTCACTGAACACAGGATGGGAGCACAGCACTGAGAAGCTGCTCTAGGCAAAGCCACCCTACTGACAGACTCCACAGCTATCACACCTCAGGGATTTACAAGCCCAGAGCCCAGAGGCACCCCCAGGGTAACCCGCACAGCTTGGATGACCCAGCAGCAGGAGAGCAGTCTAGAACTGATCCACACAGAGCAGTCTGGGCAACCTGAACACGGCAGTCGGGCAGGGCCTGCCCAGCTTTTACTTACACAACCATCAGAACTGGGGCCTGTCAGTGGGAGAAAAATAACTTCCGTTCAATATGAACAAGCAGGGGAAACCAAAGGATTAAAATTAAAAATAACCAAACAAAAAAAAAAACCCACTCCACCAAAAAAGCCCATGACAACCACCAAGGAAGGTTTGCCTGATATAAGTGATAACACAGCAAACAAAATGATTTTACCGTCTTAAGCAACCACTCAGTTTTCAGCTGAGCTTTCTTTGGCCATTTACTATTACACCAGTAAGTATTTAATCTACTCTCTGCTGGGTGAATTGATTTAAAATGCATTTGGAGCAGTACCAAAGGATAAAACTAGAAGGAAAAATATCCATCTACCTAAGGAGAAGAGTGTATTGTAGGCCTGTGCCTGGCAAGCCTTTGGGGACATCCTGTGAGTCTCAGCACCTTTTCTGCAGGAAGACACAAGAAAGGTCCCACCACTCACTTCTCCTGCTGCTCTGCCACTGCCAGCCGATCTGCGTCGGGATCAGTGGCCACCACCACTTTGGCACCTTCTTTCTCTGCAAGCCTCAGTGACAGCTCCTGGTGGGAGGAGGCAAAACACACCAAAGCATGAGAGGAAATAAACCCACAGCCTTCCTACTTACACCTAACACCCAGCGAAAGAGAAACCCCCCGTGGGTTTCCCACTGTGCCAACGGAGCTGAAAGCAGGTTCTCCCTCTTCTCTCCCTCAGTTTGTTTTTCCCCATGGAAAGCAGATGAATTAGAAAGCAAAATACCAGCACAGATTCTCCTTCTTCAGGATTGGGGCACTTGACAGTAGAGAAGTCAGGGTCTGGATCTTTTTGCTCTGGAACTGGGATGGGGGGCTGGAAGCCAAAGGCTTTGAAAGCCAGCTGCACGTAGTCGTGGCCGACGCCGTGGAAAGAGGTGTGCACAAACTTCAAACTGCTGCGCGCGTTCAGCTCCCTGGGGAGGAAACACAGCCTCAGCACGGCCTCAGCTCTCCAACCTCACTGCTTTGCTGAGGGAAAGCAAAGCAAACTGCAATTCCTCTGAGCACTGTTCTGCTGATTCCTGCATTCACTTCAAAGGAATCAGTGAAGTGCTTATTTTGCACTAGAAATCGCTGGGTTAAGGCTGCTTCTCCTGCAAAATGAAGTATTTACCTTCCTCTGAAACAGATCAAAGTCTCCCAAGAATAAACTGTTGATTTCTACATCAAACTCAAGCTCTTCCACCACCTTAAAATGTTATTCCAGATCTGCTTCATGCCATCCTTTCATTCTCATCCTCTGCCCCACCTAACCTTTAGACTGAATCTATTTCATGCATGTGCACCTCGCTTTTACTCTGAATTTCTGCATTTATTCAGAACTCTCAGAGCACAATCACTTGCATTAAATGGTTTCCACTGGGATGTTTCACAGTAGCTTAATTCCCAAAGGCAGCTGCTTTTTTCTCAGCCAAATGGTTTAACCCTAAGGACGGTGACAATTGGAATTTGATGACACCTCAGAGAACACAGGGAAGTCTGTCTGCAGTCAGTTTTTCCCACATGCAACCCACAGCTCACTCCAAAGCATAACTCAGGTACCTTTTGCTTTACACAATACCTATGATAGCAGATCTTGGTCAGGTCCTCCATGTAGCTGTCACAAATTTTCTTCAGAGGATCCTGTCTGAGGGGACTGGTGTCCACCAGATTTTCATTCCAAGAGCCATTCCACGGCTCAACACACTCTTCTATACATTTTATAATTTCCTTATCGTGAGGAGAGGTGATCTGTGCTCCATTTTCCCAATAAACCTGGGGTAAGATGAAGGAAAACAAGACACAGTTTATTTATGAAGATTATCAACCCGATAAATTCTTTTAGCTAAAGGATTCCACCTACTTTGTGCCTAAGCCATACAGAGAAGCCAGCATCTGACTGGCTTGATTCTCAAGACATTTGGAGTTATCCAGCATGAACCTCTGAGCTCACAACTGATAAATGGAGCTAACACAGCCTGCTTTCTCAAAAGCTGGTGTTGAACCATCACAGCTGAAATATCAGCACGTGAGAAACCAAAACCAGGCACTTGTATCTGGGAGTGCTGTGCAAACTGCAACAGTGGGAAAACATCACCTTCCCCAAGGCTGGCATTCCTCTGGAAAAAGGAACACAGCGTGGTTGGGAACCCAGAGCAAAGCAGATAAGCAGTGTGCCAAGGTCCTTGTTTTTCCACAGCTAATCTGTCAGCTGGAAACACCCTCTAGAGTGGAAACTCCGTATCTAACCTCAGCTATAATAAAGCCTTTGTTTAAGGTTCAGAGGCCAGTTTTCCCACACTCTGCTGCCAGCAGCAGGCTGAGCTCACAGTGCAGCCTCTGCTCAGATCATCTGCCTCTGCTTTCTCACCTTTGGGCTTGTTAACGTGGCCCAAAGCCTTCAGAAGCTGCTGAAATCCACACGGGAAATTGTAAAAGGTGAAACAGGGCTCTTGGGAAAGTCTAGGAAACACACCAGGGCCCTGGCAGAAGGAAACTGCTCGTCACTTCTTTGTGAACTGATGACAAGTTTGTAAACTTCGGATATGTTTGTATCAGAAGACACAAACTTAAAATTGCTTCTTGACAAATGAAGCACCTGGGAAATTCATGTGGTTTCTTTCCTTGCTCATTGCTGCAGCTCAGCAGAAACAGAGGCAGGTGAAGAACCTCAGACTTGTTCCAGGGAAGGCAGGAGCAGTTCAATCACCCCCAAGAGCTCTCTCTGCCTTCCCTCGCATGGCCATCACTCACTGACCTGCCACAGGGCTTCTAGAATGCTCAGCTAAAGTTGAGAGTTTAGTTCAGCTTCTTACAGAGCTCAGGAAGGAAATGCTCCGTTAAAACACTGCACTTGCTATTGTGGATGGTTTTATTGTCCCAAGCTTTCCAAGTGAAGCCACCCACCCCTCTTCAGTGCCCAGAAAACCAGGGCAAAAAACCAATAAAACCAATGCTACTGTGTTTTATTAATCCACTCTTCAACCATCCCCATCTTCAGCACAGTCCCCTACTGCGTGCATGAATTCACCTCAGCTCTGGCTCAGTTTTAAAGTGAGTTTTAAGCCTCAGAAGTGAACACACAAATTGCTGGGGTACTTCTTCAGCTGCTGATTAGACTCTGTGGAATGTCAGTGCAGATCCATGCTCAGGACACACAAGCTGTGTGCTCTCATGTCCTTATCACAGACAAGCGTGTCAGGCTGCAGAAGGATGAGTTGTTTTACGTAACTTACCCTTCTAAGGGGCACACACACCAAGGGGAGCCCTGGCACAGGCTGCCCCGTCCCAGAGGGCTCCAGTGCCAGCCTGGACGGGGGCAGGTGTCCCTGGCTGGGCTCCAGGCTCACCTTGTAGCCGTTGTCCTCCTTGCGGTTGTGGGAGGCGGTGATCATCACGCCAGCCACGGCCCCGAGCTGCTGCACGGCGTAGGGCTGCAGGAACCAGAGACAGAGCTCAGCCCGGCTCTGACACACGCTGCCACAGCACCCCGGGGTGCCCCAGCCCCGCACAGTGATCACTGTGCCTCCTGCAGCCAGCGGCACAAAGCTGGGCCTAACTCCGCTCATAAAAACATTCTCATTTAAAAATGCAACCCCTAACTGGCCAGCTCAAAGCCTACACACAGATTACAGCAGCCCTTGGAAACAGAACAAAGGCATTCACACAAAGGCTTGCTGGCAAACCAACTCCAGGTTTCTGCAGGCATTCCGGTCCTCCCCTCAAACCAAGAGCCACAGAACACACAGCAGGCTGGAAGAGCTCATGGAATACAAGCAAGGATTTAAAGCCGTGCAAGGAAAAGCTGCTGTGACCAGAAGAGCCCGGTTTTGAGGTATTAAAAGCAGAGGCACCGAGGAATTTGGTGACACCCTTGTTACAGCCTCCTTGAGGAGCTGAGTGCACCAAGCAGCCTCTATTTTTCTGTTAAATAACAGAATTTAAGAGAACTGCTAGCTCTCTTTTTCAGTAAATTCAAATACTGCTGTAACTGTGTGGTGCAACAACAGGACAAGAAGGTGACTCACCACAAAGGGGGTAGGGACATAGGTGGAGAAGAAGTACACAAGCACATCTTTTGCCAGCAGGACTGCTGCAGTGAGCTTTGCAAGCCTACCAACAGGAAAAAGAAAATATTCAGTCACCCCAGCTCCCCAGGGCAGCCCAACAGCCAGATGGAATTCCTGCCACCTCCAGGCACTTGTTTCTCGAGGCACTCCACTGCTTTTTGGCTTATGTTTGGAGTGGTTTGCTACAAATTGCACAGTCAGGGTCAGAGCTGTCAGGCTGCAGGATGTGAGGCAGCACTTTCAGCCGCTGCCTGGGCAGTGCAAGGCACTGCACCCCTCCTTTAAACAGAGCAGATATCCCACACACAGATACAGAGCACCCACCCTCTGCTCAAGGACAGAACCAGCTTCCCAGAGAGCTTGAAGTGCCAGATGTCTGCAACAGCAGGCTTGGGAAAGGATTGGGATCCCACACAGAGCTCGTGTGCCAGCCCTGCCCAGCAGCTTCACACCGTGGCCAGGAAGCAGAGCTACTCCTAAAATGCATTTCTGCAAAGCAGCACCCCCATTTCAGAATGTTTAGCAACAGTGCCCATAGTTCTCAATCTCACTTTATTGTAAATTTGCCCTTTCAAGCACCAGGGAAGCTCATTCTCTTCCAGGAAACTGATACCAAACTCCTTTCACACAGCTCAGGAGACACAGGGAGGTAAAACAGAGGAGACATGAAACAGTGTAAGCCCACCTTGCTCTCACAGACTGACATTAGTACTGAATCCTTCCTCCATCACCAGCAACCCACGTCTCACTGACCCAGAATCCCCCACAGCACCTGCCAAAATCACCTGAACCCACCTGGCAGGGTCTGAGAGCTCAGCTGGGAGCTGAAGCTACCGAAATTCTGCTTGGCTCACGCCAGCCCAGTGACAGGACACAGCTGGGTGACCTGCCAGCCCCCAGGCCCTGCCGCACACACAGTGCTGGGAAAGCACCCTGCTCCCACTGGGAACACTCTTTTGGGGCAGTTCAGCTGGATTCCAGCTCTGCAGGATCCCAGGGGACAGGAGAAACACGCAGTCAGGAACGGAGGGGCTGCCTGGACACGTGAAACACCTCAGTGACCATCCAGGGTGAACCCCAGGCTCTGGGGGGCTGAGAAGGAGCATCACTCTCACACCTCCCCACTCTCAGACCGTGCCTAACCCACACAGCCTGGGGAAAACAGGCCACACATATCCCAGGGGAGAGGACAGACTCACTGCATTCTGTGCTCTACTGTACCAGGGACTTCTTCATCCCCAAAACATTAAATTCTACTAAATTTAAAAGGAAAAAGAACTGTTAGTTACAACAATAACTGCAATAATTAACTCCCCCTTACCAAAACACTAATTACCTACTGGGCTGGCTTTTTTGCACAGCATGCCATTACCCACGTGGGGTTTTCCCCCCAGTGGCAAGGGATTAAGATTCCCTAGAGAAATTAGGAAGCAGTTTCCTCCCCTCTCCTTGCAAAGAGCACTTTGCCATTGCTGGAAGGCCACATTTTAAGCATTCCAGGTAAAACCCCCCCAAAGTGAAAGCACAGCAGGCTGCAGGTGGAATTGCCCTCCTGAAGGCAAGCTTAAACCAGGTGTGAAATACCAGAGCATGACAGGGTAAAAAGTGCTTTAATATTCAGTGTTTCCAGCTGGATGTTCATACTCTGAATTCACCTCCACGTTCAAGTTTCTCTCCAGGCACATTAAGCCTAATTTTCTCGTGCATTTATTCTGTAAATTCTCTGGTGGAGAGCAAGCAGCCTTGCACTCCTCCTGTGCTGGCAAACAAAGGATTTAGTCCCAGCCTCTCCTCTTTACTGTTCCAATGGACTAAGGGAGAGGAAAGAGTGTGCCCAGCTCATCCCAAACAAAAAGAGCAAGTGCTGACAGGACAGAATGCATTTAAAGCCACAATTTCATTTCTAGTCTTGCAGATGTAATCAATACTCATACTTCTTACTGCTGCAGTTGCTGGTGACCTGACCTCGTGTGTCATATCCAACAACAAAGCCTCTCTGCTTAAAGTCTGAAAAGTTCCTCTCCAGGTACTTGTAGATCCCCTGGAGAAAACAAAATAAAAGGAGAAAAGGAGAATTAGCTGGAGTGCAGCACACACCAACACTGATCTTGCACAAAGGATGGATAATGTCAGTAGGCAAAACACAGCTCAAACACATCAATAACAACAGCCACAAAAGCAGCAGTGGTTTTTCCCCAGTGGTCACTGAAAGGAAGCAAGTAACCAGAGAAACTGTTGTGGGAAATAAAAGTGAGTAGGACAACGGCAAACCCTCAAGAAGCAAACACTCATTTTCAATCCATACTGTGTTCCATTTATTCAAGTCATCTTCTCAAGACTGAGTTGAGAAAAATCTGTATTTTGGAAGTCCATCCCCTCAGGCAATACAAGATGTGCCAGCCTGGTCTTCACCTCTCTGCCATTAGTACAAGTCAGACATTTTCAACGTTGTTTCAAAGTGTTGTTCCTGAATTTGCCATAAACCAGAGAATGCTTTGGGTGCAAGATGAGCTTTTACCCCAGTTCCACTCCCCTGCAGCCTTCCCATCCATTCATTCCCCAGCCAGAATCTCTCTGAAGATCCACCAGGGATCAGAGAAAAAGAAGGGAGCTCTGTTGCCAGTGGAAGTCCCCAGAGCAGAGAGACCTGCACAGAGCCACCACTGATCCCACAAATGCTGCCCCTCTCGGAGGCACAAGCTGCCCCTTGATGGGAGTGGGGGAGCTCCCTACCAGAATTAAACAGATTTTCCCCCAGCCAGTACTTGGTGCAATCCTTCAGGATGTTTTTATCTGGGTTTCTGAAAGCCAGCCTGCCTCCTGCCCTGGAATTCAGCCAAGGTCCATTCTCTTAAAAGGCTTTGACCCTCCAGAATCCCAGATTGTCAAGGCTGGGAAAGGCCTTGGGAAAGGCACTGCAAGGATGTGCCCCAGCATGACCTGGTTTCCACAGAGAGAGGGATATACTGACTGTTAAAATAAAGAACTCTGAACAGTGGCAGGTCTGGAGGCTGATCACCTGCTGCAGTCGCCTGCACGCTGAACCCAAAACACACAAAGTGCTCACCCTGCCCTGACTTCCACTCACAGCTGCAAGGAGAGGAGAGAGCAATGGGGAAAACTCTTCAAGTTGACTTGAACAACATCTAAAGACATGGACAGCAGATTTCTTACAGCAGACCCCTTATGTGGGCTAAGACTCTGTGTGAAGGAAAACAGGAACGTCTTCCCTTTCTGCTTCGGGGCAGTTTGCTCAAAATCAGTCCCTAAAGCTCAGCCACAGACTGCACAGTGAAGTTAACTCAGTCCTTAGGGACCTGCCTGCTATCCAAACACGGTTATGAAAGCTGCAGGAAATCAAAGTAAATCAATAAATGCCAGTGAGGAAGTGAATGCAGGGCCTCTGCTGTCCAAACCCTCTGCCTGAGCTCACAGCTGTCTTCTTCCAGGGGCCCAAGGGCAGCCAGGAATTCCAGCACCTCTGGGGTTAACTCCTCTCTTGGCAGTTTCTCAATTTAAAGAATTTCTATTTCCCTTTAACAAGACTCAGGTTTTGATAGTGTCCCTAATTACTTCTGCTATTAAACCTCCACCACTTCTAAAGGAGGCACAAGTGCATCTCGTGGTGATAATTAATGGCTCATTAGCAGGTGTCAGCACTCAGATCTAAGCCAAAATTCTCCTCAGGTGACTGAAATATCACAATTGCCTCTCCTACTGCATGGTTCAGGTGATTTCCTGATGTAAAATCCACGGAAGAGAACGAGTCCACATCTACAGCATGCCCAGTCCCTAATGCTCAAGTTCAAAAGAGAAGTGAGGGAACAGCGATGGCATCAAGGAAAAGACTGAAAGACTTTTGGTTGATGAAATCCAGAGAGGTAGGAACAGCTTTAAAAATCCCAGCATTTACATTTTTCATCTTTTAGCTTTGCTTTTTAAGCAGCAGGAACCTCCTTGATGCAAAGCTGGCTGGTTTTGTCACTGTGGAGATCAGTGACAGGCTCCTTTCCCACCAATAAAAGCACCTGGACATGCATCAAGGTAGGACAAAAGCCAGGGAATCAGGGCTTTACATGGAGTTTATGGACCTGCCATTTTCAGCAACTGCTGAATATTCTGTACCTTCTTTTCATAATATCAATATAATCAAATCAAGTGAAGATCAAATGAAAAAAAAAAAACCAGCTCAAATGAAGGACACAGAACACATGTGCAACTCCACTACAGCTTATTTTAACTGCAGGAAGTATTAATTACACCCCACTCTGCTATTTGACTGGCCAATTATTCCTGTCCCAGGCAAGGGCAGACCCAGAGCCAGGGCTGCTCCTGCCCCCAGCTCCTCAAAGAGCCCAAACACAGCCGAAACCTGCTGCAGTTTCTGGAGTGAGCTGCAGCAAAAGTTCCAGTGCACTGCCCAGAGGCCGCTGCCCAGCCTGACACCAGCTCCAATAAACAACTAAAAATAGCAGTGTGCAGAGGGGCAGAGGCACACAGCCCGGGCTGGAACAATCAAAAACCAGCAATGCCCATGAAACTGAGCCTGCCAACACATTCCCTGCCCAGCAAAGGGAAGCTCTCCCTCTGTGCCAGGAGCGTGGCTGAGCACAAAGGGAGCAGGCTACGGCCAGCACCCCAAACCCCACAGCAGGGAAATCATCCCAAAAGCCTCCTCTGCTGCCAGGGAAACAGGGCTTTCCAGAGCAGCTCGGCTGCTTTTAACCATCCCACCACTGGCAGCAGAACACTGACTTTTAAACCTCTTTTATCCATCTGCTCCCACTGCATCCCGAGTCCAGCTGGACCTGCTGGTGCCACTGCAGCCTTTGTGGCAGGGGAGGCTGGCACACCTGGAGCAGGAAGGGCAGAAGGGAAGGAAGCACCACGCCAGGATGTGTCCAGCCTGCAGGTCAGACACCGACAGGAAGGCTTTTGTTAGAGCCAAGGAGACGCTGCAGAGCAGAACTGCCAGAGACGCTGGGTTTGAAACCAACATTTCAACACAAAGCCTCCAAAAACAGCTCTGGAATTTGGCCTCTCCACGAGAGTGTGGGCTCCAGTTGTACAACTCGGACAACAGAATGTCAGACAGCTTTGGGGAGCCCCAGTTGTTCCAAGTTTTAAGCACTTCCCTCCACGCTAGGTCTACAGAAGGCATTATTTCAGTCACATGTCCTGAGGGAGGTGACAGCATCAGCCTGCAAAGAGAAATCAGCTGAAAAGTCCAGGTGCACAGTATTAAATGAGAGGTTTTACCAGCCCCTGCTAAACCATCTCACACAACACCTTTGATCATACACTCCATTTCTATAAAAAGTATCCGTCAAAATAGGTAGAATTCAGTAGTTTTGTCATAACAAACACTTTGTTGGTTTCCCAAGCATAAGTGTTCCAAATATACCAGCTCATTCTATTTCCAACAGTCAAGGCTAGAGATGGGCACAAACAAACTGTTTATGTCATTTACTCAGCCCATATATGCCCACAACTTGTGCTGAAAGCAAAACAAAAGGCTTGTTTGGCTGGGCTTCGCTTCTTTCGTTTGGGTTACTTTTGCTGCTTTGTTTTTGAAACGCTCCAAGTATTTACACATTACACTGCAGCACAAGTTCTTAGGGCAGCTGGCACGACCCCCAGCTCCAGGGCTGTGCAGCACACTGACCACCGGCCAAAGCCCAGCCCAGCCCAAGCTCTCCAAGCCACCCATCCGCTCTGAGCCTGCCGCGCCTGCTGCCTCCCAGCTCGGGGCCTGCAGCAGCTCCCAGGGGGCAGGGGCTGCCCCCGAGGCGTGCCCAGCTCACCTGGGTGGACTGGATGACGGTGAGGTCGTTGATGTAGCAGAAGCCCGCTCCCATGGCCGAGCGCAGCCCGGCCGTGCCGAAGCTCAGCCGGCAGCACAGGCGCTCGCGCAGCTCCCGGTGCTTCCCGTCCTGCAGCAGGCTCTCGATCTGCTCCTTCGTCTTCTGGTTCTGCAGAAAGACCGGGGGCTCCCTTCAGTGCTGGAAACCAGCAGCTGAACCGTGCATGCCCATCAGTTCCAGGGAATTCCTAGGGCAAACCCCTCCTGTGCTATAAAACGTGTGCGGCCGCGCGCCTGTAACTCACTTCTCACATCCTTCCCACGTTATCATTATTAACAAAGGATTCCGGAGCTCTTGCTGCCACTGATGTGACTGCCTGGTCACCAGGACAGCTCCCAGCCCCCCTGTGCGAGGAGCAGGGAGTTTGGCACAGGTTTTCCCAAGGCAGACAGCACAATTCCATTCCCAGCGCTTGTCCCTGGAGGACAGACAGAAATCCAAACTTCGAGGCAGCGCTTCCTTCCTCCCCACCCACGGCAAACAGGCTCAGTGAAACCACGGGAACCCCAGGATGGTTTGGGCTGGAAGGGACCTTGCAGACCAGCCCGTTCCAGGGGCAGGGACACCCTGCACTGGAGCAGGCTCCGAAGCCCCGAGGGTGGACAGGGCGCTGTGCGGCAGGCTGGGCTCCCACCCACACTGCCCCCCCTGCCCAGGCAGGATTCCCCAAACCCACAGCCCTGCACACCTCTGCTGTTGGCTCCTACTGAACTGATTTGGCCACCAAGCCGCTCAGCCTGCCTGCTGGCAGCCAGCCGGGCAGGGCACAGACAGGGTGAGCTCACACCGCTGGGCAGACAGCGACTGCAGAGGGCCAGGACACTGCTCCGGAGGCACAAGGGCTCCTCCAGGGCACTACAGGTCGCAAGGAAAGGTCAGCAAAGGCAGATGGCATCTGCAGGGCAGGGGTGAAGCTCCCCTGACATTTAAAGCAGAGGTCAGGCAGCTCCAGCAGCACCGGGAACACTCTCCAGACAGGCAGGGGGAGGCTCTGCAGGAGGATGGCAAAGTGCTGGGGAAGGCACAAAGACACGAGCTGTGCACACGCACTGGGAGGAAAAATAATCCATAAAATGCACTGGAAAACCTGAAATCATTCCTGCAGCTTGACAGCTGAACACTAGACATGGGAATTTCGAATAACTTTTTATTTCTTATTTTAACGTCTGCGTGCTCTGAAACAAAAGGCAAGCCATTATTGTCCAGGCTCCTGGCAACCAAAGCAAGGCATTGCTCACTACACAGCTAAACACAGCCCTAAAAAGAAACCACAACAATGGGGCACAATAGATATGAAACTGCAAAAGTGAAAGTCTCTCTTTCAGCTGTTCACAGGCAGCCAACCAGAAAACAAATGACTGATGTGAAAAGAGTAAGGCAGGAGTATTGAAAACCTCATTTCACACTAGGGCAGTGCAGGCTTGGCTTTAAAATACAGTTATTAAATTACACAGCATCCTCTACAGCTTTTTAGGGCACACTGCACTGCTCCCCTGCAAAAACAGAACAGAAATCACACATTCCATGCTTTATGGAGCTCTGCAAAACTGAGGCAACGCTCCAGCAACAGCACAGACATTTCTTTTAAAAATAGATCAACACGCATTTTGGATTGAAGCTACTTCATCAATCTCCTAAGGAATAAAAATCCCAGCCTGGCACACCTTTACTCCTTCCCAGGTCCCTTTTCCCACCCTGGCATCACCCTTACTCCTTCCCAGGTCCGTTATCCCAGCCTGGCATCACCCTTGCTCCTTCCCAGGTCCCTTATCCCAGCCTGGCATCACCCTTACTCCTTCCCAGGTCCCTTATCCCAGCCTGGCATCACCTTTACTCCTTCCCAGGTCCCTTATCCCAGCCTGGCATCACCCTTGCTCCTTCCCAGGTCCCTTATCCCAGCCTGACACACCTTTACTCCTGCCCAGCTGCCCTTTTCCCCCAGGCTGGAGTTTCACACCCTGTGGCCCAGCTGAGCTTCCTGCAACACCCAGCCTGGCCCTGAGCACCCCCTGCCCCTCTGACCTGGGAATTCCACAGCACTGCTGGCACTTAACCCCACTGCAAACCCCAAAAAAACCCCAAACAGGGGCTCTGCTGGTTTGCTTGGCAGCTGTGAAATCAGCTCACAAAGCTGAAGGGCTCACAGGGGCTTCTGTGATGGTTCCTCTTCCCAGGAGAGAAAAAAAAAAAAAGTTCCTTAGAGATTTTTGGACCAAATTCACACCTTCAAACCATACCATCAGCACCAAAATCCCTGCACAGAACTCCAGGCATTTGTTTATTTGATCAGCCTCCTCAAACACTAGGAACATTTCAACTTCATGATACATGTGTAAATAAATACATGACACCTCCCTAACAGACACAATAAATCTAGGCTACCTCATATAAATGTGTATCTAATAAATGATACCACCCCAATAGAAATGTGTATCTAATAACTAAATTATACTGATCCAATATAAATGTGTATCTAATAAATAATACTGCCCAATATAAATGTATATACAATAACTAAATATTATACATAATAACTAAATTATATATAATATGCTATTATATATGATATATATTATGATATATAATAAGTAAACAATACTGACTCAATATAAATGTGTCTATAATAAATTATATTGACCCAATATAAATGTATATATAGTAACTAAATATTATATATAATAACCAAATGAAATATAATGATATAATACATATAATATATAATATGATACAGAATATCTAAATGATACTGACCCAATATAAATGTATATATAATAAGTAAATGATACTGACCCAATATAAATGTGTACCTAATAACTACACGATACTGACCCAATATAAATGTATATCTAATAAATAAATTATACCAGCCCAATATAGATGTGTACCTAATAACTACACGATACTGACCCAATATAAATG
The DNA here is from genome assembly GCF_017590135.1 of Pyrgilauda ruficollis. Taxonomy (NCBI): domain Eukaryota; kingdom Metazoa; phylum Chordata; class Aves; order Passeriformes; family Passeridae; genus Pyrgilauda; species Pyrgilauda ruficollis. The sequence continues at coordinate 182,281 of NW_024512877.1, read as the reverse complement.
TGTCTATAATAAATTATATTGACCCAATATAAAAGTACATATAGTAACTATGATATATAATAACCTAATGAAATATAATACATATAATATATAGTATTATGATATGGAATAACTAAATGATACTGACCCAACATAAATGTGTACCTAATAACCACACGATACTGACCCAATATAAATGTACATCTAATAAATAAATTACACCAGCCCCACCCATACAAACACCTCCCCAGCCCCTGTCCCGGTGTCTGGAGCACACATGTGCCAGCGTCCAGCCCAGGCCACAATCAAGAGCAGCAGCTCCTCTGGAAGAGGCTCCTGGCAGCCAGCTGCAGCAGGAGGGGGCAGATAAGGGGGCAGATAAGGGGACAGTGGCCCTGGGAGAGGCTGCTGCCCGAACACGCCCTGCTGGGCAGGAGAGGGCAGGGCTCCGCCTGGGCTTTGGGTTTTCGGCTGTTTGGGATGGCTGAGCTGGCTGTGCCACAGGGAATCCCTGCTCCTCACCCTGCAGGTCCCCCAGGAGCCCTGCCCAGCTCCCAGGGCTGGCATTCCCAGGTGGAATCTGGGCTGCCATCCCTGATTTCCCAGCACCTCTGAGGCACAGGGGAAGGGAGAGGGGCAGAGGCCAGGCCATGCCCCCCCTGCCACGCCAAGGAGCTGTCCCCAGGACACCATCCTGTCCCCAGGGCAGCACCAGGGCCCCAGCACCCACAGGGAGCAGGGCTTGGCATCGCTGCCAGGCTGGGAGGGACAACGGAGCCTGGCAGAGTCCCCTCTGCAGCGATTGCCACTCCTGGCCACAAAGAAAGGGAAATCCAGCACTGGGGACACAGACACACAGGCTGCTGCTGGGGGACAGACTGGACACTGCTCTGTGCTCACGGGAGCACCAGGAAAAAAACAGTGCTGCAGTTGTTTTCCCTCTGAAATGATTACATTATATATATAAAACAACTATTTATATAAATATAATATTAATATAAATATAAATTACATTAAATATAACTGAAATATTAATAGAAATATAAATTACAACTAAGAAGTCACTGCCAGAATCAGGGCTCTGGGGTCACAACCTGCAGGACACTCTGCAACACATTCCTGAAAGGTCTGAAGTATTGCGAAGCAAAAAGAAAAAATACATCTTCTCTGCCAAACTTTCAGCTTGCCACACACTGCACAGTCACCTGCTGAGGCAGAACCACACTTTTTGTGCTCATCAGGGTTCAAGGTTTGGAACGAGTGGAGAAGTAAAGACAGGGGCAGTAACTGGGTATTTCTCGTGGCTCTTTCACACCCAATCATGTTAATCACCTGTACTCACCACCAGAGTTAGGTTTCAAAGCTAATACCCTGTCAAAATAAGTTATTACTCACAGCAATTTATTTTTTGTTGCTGTTTTGCACACTCTATGCACGTGCAGCTGAAGGAAGGGGGAAAGCCTCAGGCTGGTTTGAGCTTCAATTATTTTTTGTGTGGCCTTCATTTTCCCAATGTTAATCTTAAAAATCCACTTAAAGCCTTAATAAGCAAAAACATCACAAGGCAAATGGCTGGAGCAAGTTACTGGTCTCCAACTGTGAAGTCCATTTCCTCTTGGAAAGCATCTCAAAAGGCAGAAAAACTGGAAGAAGAACACCAAAACCACTTTCCCAGCGAGGAGGAGCCGTGCCCGGAGCAGCTGGGGCAGTGACACCGGGCCCATGAAGGGGTGAGATCAGGGGGTGCCGTGACAGGGACCTGCACAAACAGCCCCGGGGCTGAACATCAGGGAGCGATGGAAGGGAACTGAAGGCAGAACCAGGAGCAGTGGTTGACACGCTTCCCCGAGGAGGGCGGCCCAAGAGCTCTGCCTGGGAGCCCCCAAAGCACACAGAGCAGGCTCTGGCCATTAATCACAGCCAGCGATTCCCAATTAGGCTGGAGGGCAGACGCCTCCCACAGCCGGGAAAGGAGTGCATAGATTTTTCCTTTATCAGAGGCACCAAAAACCCCCGCAGCTCTGGAGGCTGGGCTGGGAAGGGGGACAAGCCTGGCAGGCAGCAAAGGCTTCCTTCCCAAGGGCTCCTGGTGGGCACTGGACCAGCAACACTCCCTGGCTTCTGCCTGCCCTCCTCCCAGAGCTCCTTCCCCTTGGGAACACCTTTCCGAGCGGCCCCCGTGCTCCTCCTGCTGCTCCAGGTGATTCTGAGCTGTCGGCTCTGCCAGGAGCTCTCCTGGAAACCTCTCCCAGCGGTCCTGAACGCTCCAAGTGGGAGCAGCGCCACGGGAAAGGTCACGTTTGTCACCTGGGGAGGCAGGGGCAAACGGGCACACTCACAGCCAGCTGCATCTGCATTTTGCTGGGTGACTACAGCCCCCAAGGAGCTCTAGAGATGGGGACACTTATTTCACTGCTGCCAGCTTCAACCTGCAGGTTTCCCTCCCTGGGGAAGCTCTCTGACTTCACGCGTTTTTAGGGAAGACAAAACAAGCTGTAAAAAACAACAAAAGCCTTCCAATACACCAACAAGACCTTATTAAAACAAAATATTGCCTGGGGCTCAAGCTGCGTTATCGAATGTGTTATCAGGAATGCTAGTTCCTATTTCCTTTCTGCCCTCCTTCCCTCCCCCGGATATTTTCTCAGCAGCAGCCCCGAGGAGGGCAGGAGGTGCAGATGGCACCTGGTGATTTCTGCAGAGAGGAGGAGAAGCCATCCCCAGGCAGGAGAGAAGCCACATTTCCAGGCTCCTCTCGGAGCCATCAGGTGGCTCTCCAGCTTGGATCCCGGCAGGCTGAAGCTGAGGAGGAAACAGAACCAACACACTGGCTGTCGTGGTTGATAAAAATAAAGGCAAAGGAGCTTCAAGAGACAGAGAAACAAAAAAAATGAAGGAAGAGCAGTCAGAAGCCCAAACCCCCGGTGCTCTGCTGGCTTGGAGACAGAGAAACATGAAAATGAAGGAAGAGCAGTCAGAAGCCCAAACCCCCGGTGCTCTGCTGGCTTCCCTCCCCCATGGCCAAGGTATTTTTTTAAAGCACAGGCCACGATGGTTGGACAACCCAGCCACAAAAAAACCCCTCAAAAAACCCAAAGTAACCCTTTCAACGACAGGGCAAGCAAAACACCCTCCAGTACCACACTGTTACCGTGGGTTCGGGTGGTTTAATCTGAATTAACCCAGCCTGCAGCGCTCCTGCCACCGCCTTGGGGCTGAAGGAAAAGGGGAATGCCGGAACCTGGCTGTGCCTTTCCCGCGGAGGGGTTAAATCAGGCAGCTCGGGAAAACACACTCCTGCTGCATTTAACCATTTAACGAGCTGCTGACCCAGCCCCAGCCCGAGGGGAGCGGGTGGGGTGGGCACGGAGCTCCAGGGGCCGGGATGGCTCCATCCATCCATCCATCCCTCCCTGCCAGTGAGCACCAGGATAGCACCATCCACCCACCCCATCCCTGCCCAGGTGAGTGCTGGACAGTGCTCCAGGTGCCAGGATGCCACCATCCATCCATCCATGCCCATCCCTGCCTAGGTAAGCACCAGGACAGCCCCATCCCTGCCCAGGTGAGCACCGGGCCGTGTTCCAGGACACCATCCATCCATCCCCATCCCTATCCAGGTGAGCACCGGGCGGTGCTCCAGGTGCCAGGACAGCCCCATCCCTGCCTAGGTAAGCACCAGGACAGCCCCATCCCTGTCCAGGTGAGCACCGGGCTGTGTTCCAGCTGCCAGGACAGCCCCATCATTCCCTCCCCCGCCCAGGGGGGCACCGGGACAGCCCCATCCCTGTCCAGGTGAGCACGGGGTGGTGTTCCAGGACACCATCCATCCATCCATCCCCATCCCTGTCCAGGTGAGCACCGGGCGGTGTCCCAGGTGCCAGGACAGCCCATCCCTGTCCGGGTGAGCACCGGGCGGTGTTCCAGGACACCATCCATCCATGCCCATCCCTGTCCAGGTGAGCACCGGGCGGTGTTCCAGGTGCCAGGACAGCCCATCCCTGCCCGGGTGAGCACCGGGCGGTGTCCCAGGTGCCAGGACAGCCCATCCCTGCCCGGGTGAGCACCGGGCGGTGTTCCGGGTGCCAGGACAGCCCATCCCTGCCCGGGTGAGCACGGACAGCCCCCGCCCGCCCCGGTGCCCGTTCCGGGGCAGCCCCGATCAGCGGTGCCGGGAGGCGCGGGCGGAGCCGCCGCCGTCGCTCGCCCACCTTGTCCCAGCTGAGCCACTGCCACACCGCCTTGTCCAGCTGCGCGTCCCCGGTGCTGCGGGACACCAGCACGTTGGAGTTCACGTCCCCGCCGGCGCCGCGGTCGCCCATGGTGGCGGGGAGGAGGAGGAGGAAGAGGAGGATGAGGGTGCAGAAGGCGCCGCTCCTTCACTTCGCCACGCCCGCCGCCGCAGCGCGCATCGCCCGGGGGAGGCGGAGGAGCCGGGGGAGGCCGAGGGCAGGCGGAGGGGCTCCCGCGGGGCCGGTTTTATCCCGCCCGGCGCTGCCAGCGGCGATTAACGGGGAGCGACCGCCCCCGCCGCCGCCCGCCCCGGCCGCGCCCCGCCGCGCGGCATCACGGGAAATGCAGTCCCCGCGGCGCGGAGGGGCGCGCAGGGCACGCGGCAGGAACTACAACTCCCGGCGGCCTCAGGGAGCGGCTCGGGGCGCGGGGGCCGCGGGTTCGCGTCCCGCCTCCGCCTCGACGCGAAAACAATGTCCCGAAAATGTCCCGAAAATGCCCAGTGTGCCCCCTGCTCCCAGCCACCGGCACTGCCCGCTCCCAGGGAGGGCTGCAACCCTGCCCGGAACCGCCCGGCAGCGCCCCTCGAGCTGCCCACAGCGTCCTGTGCGCCCTCCGAGAGGGTAACAAACAGGGCGCTGCCCTGGGGGTGAGCCGCTCCCCTGGAGCGTTTCCAGATGGCAATTCCAAAGCCATGAGGAGGGGAATCACAACCCTCCCCGGCTGCATCAGCTCTGATTGGATTGCCTGGCCCTGAGCAGCAGGCTCGGAGTGACCACATCCCGCTGAGCATCCTCATCCCGCTGAGCATCCTCATCCTCCTGAGCATCCTCATCCTCCTGAGCATCCCAGTCCCTCAGAGCATCCCCACCCCACAGCATGTCCTCGCAGAGGTTGCCATAGTGACAGCAGGCACTGCAGAGGGATGGAATCATGGAATCACGGGTGGTTTTGTTTGAAAAAGACCTTAAAGCTTATTTCATTGCCACCTCCTGCCATGGCTGGGACACCTCCCACTGTCCCAGGCTGCTCCACTGCAGGCTCTGGGAAGATGGGAGGCTTTGGGAAGTGGCACTGCTTCCCACCAGGTGTTTGGGGCACCCCAGAGGACAGCAAGGTGTTGAAAAGTGTACGTAGGGAGGGAAATGATCCATCAGAAGAGAGTTTGGCTCACACACAAACAAATCCTCAGGTCCAGAGCTCTGGCTGGGCATGGGGAGATCAACCTTTGGATGGTCTGTCCCAGGGAACTACTGGTTGAAGTCGACAGAAGGTAACGATGAGGAGGTGGACGGTCAGCAGGAGTGAGGGTGCTCCTCATCCTCTCCCTGCTCCTGGAACAGAGAGGGAGAAGAGCCTGGGCGCTGCCAGAGGAGGAAATGGGATGCAGTCGCTGCTGCGTGTGCAGCACCTGCAGCAGCACTGGTGCCACCCCGAGCCCGCAGAGGAGGAGAGGTGTCCCTGCACATCTCTGCAGAGCTCGGTGCTCTGGTGCTTCTGCTGCTCTGTCTCCTCCTCTGTGTTTTGTCTTCAAGGAGAGAGGACAGCAGCCCCCAAAGCCTTGGGTTTCCCCCAAAACCGGATGGAAGGTGGAACATTATCCTGCTCCCCTGGCAGCGCTGCTCCACGACAATTCCCCTGGAGAGCAGGGTGGCCTGGTGGAGGACAGCAGTGGTTCCTTCCCAGGAATGACTGCAGCACCGAGGCGTTGGCACTGCCCAGGACCTCCCCGGTGCTCCCCACACTGGGAAGCAATGTGAGTTCAGGAATGCTGTCCTTGTGATAGCTCAGGGCGTGGATGGGCACAGAAGTGCTGCCTTTGAACTGCAGTGAGCTCAGTGCCACAGCGCAGCCCCGAGTCTCTGTGCACAAAGTGTCATCAGCCCTTGCAGCAGGAGCTGCCAGAGCGTTAAACTCCAGCTCTGCCTCAGTGCCAGCTGATCCAGAATGGCTGGGAAGCAGGAATGTGCTGGTCCTGCATCAGTTCCACTCCTTCCACAGTCAACTTCTGTTTTTCTTTTTCTTTTTTTCTTTTTTTTCTTTTTTTTCTTTTTTTTTTTTTTGCAAAATCTTAGAGAGGAGCTGTTTGTGATGTGATGGTCACTTCCCAAACGTGAGAAGGCTTTGGATGTCTGTCTCCAAGGCAGCCCTGGCAGATGCTCTGAGCAGCTCCAAAGCGGGGCAGCCATGGGAAAAGATGATGGGAAAAGATCCACTGGTGGAGATTGGCTGTGCTGGCCTCTCTGGTGGGAGATGGCAGCTCAGCCCAGAGTATCTGAGGGTTTATCAGCCTCCAGAAGAATGTTTAAAGCTGATCACCTTGCCCCAGGGAAATTAAACCCAAGGTCTTTGTGTTTTCCCCGAGGTGCCACAGCCCAGGGAGCAGCAGCAGCACCCAGGGCCCACAGCCAGGCTGCCAGGAGAAGGGCTGCCAGGCAGGGATGGAGCCAGGCTGCCAGGAGAAGGGCTGCCAGGCAGGGATGGAGCCAGGCTGCCAGGAGAAGGGCTGCCAGGCTGCTGGCAGCCAGCAGCTCGTGTGCAGGGAGCCGCCAGGGCCGGCGGGGAGCGTGGCAGGGCTCGGCGGGAGGGAACGCAGCTCCCTGGAGCACGGCTGCCCTGCTCAGCCAGGCTGTGCCACCCTCGTGCTCCCTCTGGTTAGAGACCATCCCAAGGTGTGTTAAAAGGCTCTTTTCCCCAGTCCAGTTGTCGAAGAAGAGATCAGGAGTCTTCGGCTGTCGTTCTCAAGGTTGTTTATTATTTTTTATCTAAAGCACTTTCTGTCCGGCCTGCCAAGGTCTGTTCTGCAGGTCAGTCTGAGGCTCACTGCCTGCCCACGGGGCTGGCGTTGTCTTTTATACTACAAACTAGGTATTCAATATTTACAGCTGTGTCCCAATACCTATCACCTATGTTAGACTGTGACTTTCTACTCCACACCAATCCCAAAGTGCCACCATCACCAAGCAGATGGAGGCTGGGAAGAAGAAGGAAGAAGGACAGGACAATGCCCAAATCCCTCCATCTTGTCCCTAGACCCCCGTAGTCAAATTCTTCAAAATTCCACCTTTCACCCTGTGACAACTGCTGTTATGCTACTGAAAGCTTTGTGCCTTGTAATTCTTCATATAAGGTTGGCAATTTGCTCCGTGGGTTGCACTCAAAGCCACAGGGGTCTCTGGCTGCACACCAGGGTCTCCGAGCCCGTGCCAGGGCTCTGAGCCATCCAGGCAGCCAGAGGGACGTCCTGGGTTCCGACATGCCAGCCTTTCCCAGGCAGCAGGAGCCAGCAGCCCGTGCCCACGCTGCCACTCCCCTCGTGCCTCCCCCACAGAGCAGCCCCAGAACAGGCTCCTGCCGTTCCCCCACAGCCCAGCCTCGGATCCGCTGCGCCAAGGTCAGCCCCAGCTCCCCACGCCCTTCCATATCTTTTTCCAGACTCCCTCTGACCCGTGAGCCACTGCTGTGTGCCAACACAAGAAGTCTCCAATGAACTGGCCTCCCAGGAGCCTGATGTTTGTTCCTAGCTGCACTGGTTCAACCCCAAATGCAGCCAGCCACAATTTGCTCAGCTGGATGTGGGGGTTCAGCCAAGACAGGCACACTCCCAGTGTTATAGCAGTTTTTTTGAGTTAGTTTTTATAAGCTTTTGGAGGTCTCTAATACACTTAAGATAGTTCAGATACTTTTGGAGGCATCAAAATTAGCAGGATGGCTTCTGCTGCAGTGTTGGCAACAAAAAGGTTTAAGAAAAGGCAAAATAACAAAGAGAAAAACTGAGTCAGGTGCAAAAGGTTTTTGTTTCTGGTAAAACATTTTGCAAAAGTGATTCGTTTCTTTGTTCACTCCTTTTTCTAGTTAATTGCCCAGGCGGGACTTTTTGGCTCCTGTCCAGTTGGCTATCCTTAAGTTTGAGGTGAAGTCCCCAAGGTCCTATGAGGTGGCTTTTCACCTAATCGAGGAGAAAAACTTCTGGGCTTCTTTCCTTTTTACGGGGACAAAGGATAGCTTTGTCACTCGGTCAACAGAGGGCACGTTCCTGCATGCCAGCCCTTCTGTGCTGAGCCTCTCCTTGCTGCTGACCAAGCCCTGTGAGCCTGGCCAGGATCCTCTGCTCCTGGGGAGAATCCCTGAGCCCTGGCATGAGCACCCAGAGAGCTGCAGAACCCTTCCCGCAGCTCCTGAAGTAAACCCATTTCAGGGGGCTCCTAAATCCATCCTTCCCTCACACATCCCTGCTTCCCTAGCGCTCGGAGCAGCCCAGTCTGCTGCTGAGGATGCTTGTCAAGCTGCCCCAGCCCGCGGATGCCACGGGCACCAGCCAGCCGGGAGCCGGGGTGACCCGGGCGTGTGACACCGGGACCCCGAGGCAGCTGCCACAAGGTGGCACTGGCATCTTGTCACCCAGCCTGGTGGCATCAGCCGGACACTCCCGGCGGGGGCACCTGGGGCGTCCCCCCGGCCCAGCCCAGCCCAGCTCAGCCCAGCCCAGCCCAGCATAACCCAGCCCTGCCCAGCCCAGCCCAGCCCAGCATAACCCTGCCCTGCCCAGCCCAGCCTAACCCAGCCCTGCCCAGCTCAGCCCAGCCCAGCCCAGCCCAGCCCCGCCGCAGGCTCTGGTCCGAAATTACCGAATTTTTTCTCCACTGGATGGACAGTGGAGCTGCCAACGGATCACTGTAACCACTGCTGCAGCAGCTGTGTCTCGCAGGAGGGATTTTCACCCTCGCAATCTTCCAGATTAGGGATGAGCAGCATTTTTTTTTCCCCCCAAATTTTTATATTTTTATTACACGCTGTCCTTCAACAGGGCTTTCCCCCTTGTCGCAGCATCAGAAGAGATTCCGGAGTCACCAGATGCATCCCTCTCTCCCAGAAGTGGGAAAAGCAAGAATTCCACCTCGCTGGGGGCATTTTGGGGTACCATGCTCACCATCCAGCCCCCACCCCATGGCCCCACATCCTGGCCCTGGCTGCTGCACGGCTCATCCCGCTGGAAAGGCTGGTGTGGAGGAGGACAACCCCCGGGGAGGTGGAGGAAAAGGATCAGCACAGAGTGCGTCTCTGTCCCTCCTGGCCCCATTCCCTGCTTTATTTGCAGGTGAAGGTTTGTTTCCCTTTCCCAGCGCCGCAGGTGCCGGATAAACGGAGCGAAGCCTCTGGAGCCGCTTCCCGCTCGGGCCAGGTGCCCCAGGACACCTGTGCCCAGGGAGCCGTGCCTGGCTCAGGACTGCCCTGGGATCACCCCGAACGGGCTCCCCACTGCCCCGTCCCGCTTTGTGCCCAGGCCAGGGCAGGCACAGCGGGACCCGGCACTGCCCCGCTGCCAAGGCTCCCAGCCCTGCCCCAAACACACCCGCAGCCGCTATTATTCCTTGGATTAGGGTTTGGCGTCACTGCTCGGGCTCAGGATTGCAACTGTGCTTAACCTTGGAATGCAGGCGGAAAGGCCCCGTGGGCCAGCTAATCTAGCTGCAATTAAAGGCGCTCATTATGCCATTATGAGCAGGTTGGGACGTGCGGGAGGGACACCGGCGCTGCCCCACAGCCTGTTCTCAAGGACAGGGACGTTTACCGTCCTGGACACCGGCCACCCCACGGGCCAGCTCCAAAGCCAGCCAGCTTCCCGGCAGAGCCAGAGCCAAGGAGCCCAGCAGGACCCAGAACATCTCCTTCCCGTCCTCCGCTGCACCCTCACCCCATGGAAAACGCATTTGGGACCGGCGGTACAAAAGGCCAAAGCTACAGCTGACAGCAGGAAGGAAGCAGGAAAGAGCCCGGCATCGCCATCCGGAGCCTGGAGAGGCCTTGGGAGATGCCTGGAGCCACAGACCTCCGGCCAGGCCCGCAGCGTGCCCGCGGCTCCGGCAGCGCTGCCCGCACAGCAGGGGACAGAGGGACAGAGGGACAGAGGGACAGAGCCTCCGGCTGGGAATGCTCGCTCCAGCCCGGGGATATGTCCCATCCCGGGGGATTGTCCCATCCTGCTCCATCCCGGGGGTTTGTCCCATCCCGGGGGATTGTCCCATCTCACTCCATCCCAGGGGTTTGTCCCGTTTGTTCCATCCTGCTCCATCCTGGGGATTTGTCTTATCCCGCTCCAACCCGGGGGTTTGTCCAATCTCACTCCATCCCGGGCATTTGTCCCATCCCGCTCCATCCCGGGAATGTGTCCCATCCTGCTCCATCCCGGGGGTTTGTCCCATCTCGCCCCATCCCGGCGATCTGTCTCATCCCGCTCCATCCCGGGGGTTTGTCCCATCTAGGGGCTGTGATGCCACGGGAGTGCTGCCCCCGAATCCCCCCTGGCAGCACGCAGGCACAGGTTATCCCTGCAGCATCCCCTGGCTCTGGCACAGAGCCGTGCCCCAGGGATCGCCCCAGGCTCTGCTCGGAGGAGAAGCAAACACGAGTGCCCCGAGCCCAGCACCTCCTTTAATTCCCTTTAATTCCCTGCCAGAGCAGCAGGGCCCAGCCCAGCTTAAACATCACAGCGTCTCAGCACCCGAAAACCCCCTAAGCACGGTCACAGCTGCTGGCAGCCCAGGGAGGGCTGATCTGAGCAGGGAGATGGGGAAATACTCTCCTTGAAGGCTCCTGCCAACCCCGCAGACCATGGTGGGAAAGGAGCTGCCCTGCCAGCCCAGGTGGAGCCCGGGTGGGTCTGCAGGACCAGCACCTGCATGCAGCTCACATTCTTCCAGCCAGGGCATCCTGGCACTGCTCAGCCAGGACTGAGCTCCTCCATGACTGAGCTCTGGGGGGTTCCAGCAACTTTGGGGGGTTCCCAGCAGCTTTGGGGGGTTCTCAGCAGCTTTGGGGGGGTTCTCAGCAGCTCTACAGGGTTCCAGCAGCTCTGGGGGGTTTCAGCAACTTCGGGGGCTCCCAGCAGCTCTACAGGGTTCTCAGCAGCTCTGAGGGGCTCCCAGCAGCTCCGGGGTCCCAGCAGCTTTGGGAGCTCCCAGCAGCTCTGGAGTCCCAGCAGCTCTGGGGCTCCCAGCAGCTTTGGGGTCCCAGCAGCTTTGGGGACCCAGCAGCTCTGAGGCCAGCAGCGCTGCCGCACCCCACAGCGAGGGGATGTGCCCAGCGCGGTGGCCCCCAGCCCGGTGTCTCCGGGGCCGGCTCAGATCATGGAGACCCTGTTCTTGATGTAGACGTGGGAGGGATTGCAGTGTGTCCGGGGACGAGGCGCGGGCCGGCTCAGATCATGGAGACCCTGTTCTTGATGTAGACGTGGTAGGGGTCGCTGCGCTTGTCCACCTTGCGGGAGCGGGTGTATCCCAGGATGAGGCTGCCCACGGTGGCGGCGAAGAGCGTCATGACGAACAGGATGTACATGTAGGCGTGGGCGTTGGCGTGCTCCCCACGCGTGGCTCCTGCGGCGGGGCTGGCCGGGGCCCGGCCCGGGCAGGGCACGGCCCCGTGCAGGGTCTGGTTCAGGGCGCCCAGCAGCGCCTGCAGGCTGCGCTGCCACGGCTCCGTGCGGTTGGTGCCGTCCATGTCCCCGCAGGCTGCAGGGAGGACAGGCTCACAGGGGCTGCCCCGCGGTGAAACTGCCCCCGGGGCTCTGCACGGCCCCACACTGCTCCTCTGCCACAGAGCGGGGGGCCAGACCCTTTGCAGTGCCAGCAGCCCTCTCCCCGGATTTCTGTCCTTCCGCAGAGGAGATAAAGCTCCCAGGGCTCTGGGGCAGCTGCCTGCTCCCTCTCCTCCCCGGGGCTGGGGACAGTGTGGGGACACAGCAGTCCCGAGGGAGCAGGAGGGCTGGGTTCAAAGTCTGCTTTCCCCAGGGGTGTGTGGGAATGGTGGGCACATATCCTGCAGGGTGCAGAGCTGGCACAGCCCCTCGCAGGTCACTGTGAACACACCTTGAGGGGTTGCTGCCCGAAACCTCCCCGGGGATCTCCCTTCCCTGTGGGTTCCAGACCCCCTGTGACCTGCCATCCCTCCTTTGGCATGGTGCCCTTCTGCCAGCCCCCCGGGCTCCCTTGTGCACCCTCACAGCTTGCTGGGGCCCCGGGGCAGGCACGGCCAGGAGGGGACATGGGACACAGCCCCCACGTGTGCCATCCCCGCTGCTGTCCCCCAGGGATCCAGCCTGTCCCCAGCACTCCCCACCACCCCTTGCCTGCTGCACCCGCAGCTCTGCCCGTGCAGAGGCAGCTGATCCCAAACGGGCCACCTTAAACTCGGGGTGCACCTCCAGGATGAGACCCCAGCTGCGAGGAGGAGGAGGGAAGGGCTGAGCAGCCACGAGCCCACGGGGATGAGGTCGGATCTGGCTGCCTTGCTGACCGAAGAGAAGTAGGCTGAATTTGGGAAAGTCTGGGGCAAGATCTGCGTGTATCCCAGGAGGGCACCCACAGATGTGGCACGACCTGGGGGTACCCACCTTAGGGGGGGTGTAAGGGCAGGGAGGGGATCGGGGGGCTCGCACTCACCTCGTGTGCCCTCTGTGCCGCTGCCAGGCTGAGCCGGGACTGAGCATCGCTGCCCGGGGAGGGATGCCGCGGGCTGGGAGCGCCGCCAGCCTCCTCCCCTTCCCGGGCAGAGCCACCTGCCGCGGCCACCGGCGTGTCCCCAGCCCCGGGGGCTGCCAGCGCCCCGGCGGGGCTCGGCGGGGCTCGGTGGGGCGGGAGAGCGGCGCTCCCTCCGCCTTCCCCCGGTCACGCTTTCCTGTCCCTCCTCGTCCGGCACGGCGGTCCCGAGCCCCGACACGGCACCGAGCCTGCCTGGGCACGTTCCCCTGCCCAGCGCTCCCGCCCGGAGCTCAGCCTGCTCCATTCCCCCAGCCCCGCTGGGCACCCGCGGGCGGCTCACAAGGAGTGCCGGAGCTGGGCAGCAGCACAGAGACCCCAGAGCTCGTGGGGCAGGGAGAAGGCACGGGACAGCAGCGAGGGGCTGTGCGTGGGGTCAGCCCCTGCTCGGGGCAGGGTGTGGGTACCTCAGCCTCAGGCTGGCTCCTGAGCCCGGAACAAACCCACCCACGAGCTCGGCTCAGGGTGCTGCAGCTGGGACAGCGATTTCAGCAGCACCTCCTGCAGCCCCACAGACCCCGTGCACAGCCGCAGGTCTGCCCAGCTGGAATGTTGTGTAGTCCCACAGGATCCACGACTGCCGTGGCTGCTCTCCTTGCGAGCCTTTCCCCTCCTCCTCCCCCTTTTCCACAGCGCCCCAGTGGCCTGTCCAGCAGTGCCTACAGCCACCTTCCTCCCGCCCTGGCGCCAGGATCTCTGCCACGTGAGAATTTCCCTGGGCTCAGGGTGAGAAAAAGGTTGTCATTGATAAAGTCTTGGGGTAAATAAATGAGAAAGGGATCGGCAGCCAAAGTTCCCAGCAACTCTCTTTATATATAAAATCTGCCTCTTTCAGCAAGGGAAGGATGACCCATGTGAGTTCATGTGAATTCATGAGCATTCACACAAATCTTTAATTTTTGTGGGGCAAAAAGCAGAAAAAAACCCACAAAAGCACCTGTTTGGGTACTTCCCCAGCAAGTGATGTGGGGACATGGTACCCACAGAGGGATGGAGACTCACAGGGCTGGAGAGAACAGCCCCAGTGCAGGTTTGGATGGTCAGTGGCACCCACGGAGGTCTCAGATGAGGGATGGAGACTCACAGGGCTGGAGAGAACAGCCCCAGGGCAGGTTTGGACAGTCAAGCAGCAGCCTGAAACCCTGTGCCATGGTCCACTCACAGTCCACAGGCAAAGGCACGAGAACTCGTCTCACAAGAGAGACCCCGGGGCTGCCCTGGCACCAAAACACCCGGCCAAGGCAGCACGGCAATCCTAATCCCCGGGCTCTTCTGAGGAGACCAAAGTGCACTCAAACACCTCCTGGAAGGAGTCGAGGAAGGGCTCGAGGACGTGGCTGACGGCGACGTGCTGGCCCAGCTCGTGGCTGAGCGAGGTGACGCCCTTGCCCTCCAGCCCGCAGGGGACGATGTGCTCGAACCACGAGAGGTCGGTGCAGCAGTTCAGCGCCAGCCCGTGCGAGGTGATGTGGTTCCCGCAGTGCACACCTGCGGGGAGAGAGCACCCAGCCGTCAGCACCGCCACTGCCCTGCGGGGAGAGACTGAGACCATCCTGCCCCGGCACGCCGTGCTCCTTTCTGCCGGGGAAACGCACAGACAGGCTCCCCAGAATTGGGGCAGATGGGGTGCAGCATGTACAGACCCTCCACCCCGGCCCTGCACCCCCAAACACCTCCCACCGCCGGAGATTCCAATGGGCTCGGACATGGGGAGAGCTGCAGGACCCCAGTCCAGGCTGCAGGGTCCCAGGAAGAGGCACAGGACGTGGAGGGGTGCAAGGGCAGGGGGCAAGGCCGGGGGCTGGGCTGCAGGCTGGCAGACCTGGGAGCAAGGGGTGCCAAGTGCTGGGGGCTGGGTGGGCTGCAGGGGCTCCAAACTGTGCTGGCCCTCTTCAGGAGGCCAATCCCACCCCTGCACGCTCCCCGGTGCCCACCCACCCTGTCTGGTGCCTACAGATCCAGGTTTCTGCAGGGGTCTGCCCCTGTGCCCAGGGAATCGCAGGATGGTTTGGGCTGGGAGGTGTTCCATGGGCAAGGACACCTCCCATCATATCCCAGATTGCTCCAAACCCCATCCAGCCTGGCCTTGGACACTTTCAGGGATCCAGGGGCAGCCGCAGCTGCCCTGGCCTGTGCCAGGGCCTGCCCACCTTCACAGGAAAGAATTCCTGCCCAATATCCCATCCATCGCTGCCCTCTGGCAGTGGGAGCCATTCCCTGCCTCCTGTCCCTCCATGCCCTGTCCCCAGTCCCTCTCCATCTCTCCTGGAGCCCCTTTAGGCCCTGCCAGGGCTCTGAGCTCTCCCTGACCCTTCCGTTCGGCACGCCCGCTGTCCATCCCGGCTGCAGTGCCACCGGGGGCCGTCCCCGCTCACCGATGGCACAGAGCTTGCTGTCGCCCATCCAGACCCCGGTGAAGGGCGGCGGCAGCGCCCGGGCCGAGCGCAGCCCGAGGCGGCGGCACAGCCGCAGCACCAGCGCCTCCAGCCCGGCCACGTAGGCGCGGAGCGGGAGGCGGCGCTGGCGCAGGTCGAGCACCGGGAAGGCGAGCAGCTGCCCGGGGCCGTGGAAGGTGATGTGCCCGCCGCGCCGCGCCGCCACCAGCGCCGCGCCCC
>NW_024512877.1:0-166579 GCF_017590135.1 Pyrgilauda ruficollis | reverse complement strand
CGGCGGCCCCGCCGCGCCCCGCGCCGCCCGCGCCGCCGCCACGCAGCGCTCCTGCACCCGCAGCGCCTCCGCGTACGGCACCGCGCCCAGCCGCAGCACCCGCACCGCCCGCACGGACATCCCGGGACAGCGGCACTGCCGGGACACCGGGCAGCGAACGGGCACGGGCACCGGGGCGCCGGCTGGGGCACGGAGACAGGCAGCGGACACGGGGACACGGAAAAGCGGCGGGGACGGGGCGGAAGGCGGGGACGGGGGAAGGAGGCGGGGAAGGAGCGAGAGGCGGGGATGGGAACGGGAGGCGAGGATAGGGACGGCAGAGTCATGTGGGCACAGTGACGGGGACGGGATCCGGTGGGCGTGGGGAGCGGAGGATGGCCGCGGGGAGCGGCAGGGGATGGGGACAGCGAGGGGAGAACCGGGCAGAGGGGATGGGGACGGCGAGGGGAGAACCGGGCAGAGGGGATGGGGACGGCGAGGGGAGAACCGGGCAGAGGAGAGGGAAATGGATGGGGGACGTGGGTAGGGCACGGGGGTAGGATGGAGAGCGGCTGCAGGGGCACAGGATGGGGACAGGGCACAGACATGGTGAATGGGGACACGGGGGACAGGGCACAGACATGGTGAATGGGGACACGGGGGACAGCGCACAGACATGGTGAATGGGGATGTGGGGGACAGGGCACAGACATGGTGAATGGGGACGTGGGACACAGGGCAGAGGGAACAGCAGCACAGAGAATGGTGGTGTGGGGTTGGAGAGGGGGGAGCAGGGTCTGGGACACGGGACGTAGCCCAAAGGAGGGTACTGGGGATGGGGTAGGGGATTGGAGATGGGAACTGGTGCCCAGGGACAGGGGATAAGGCACGGAGGGAAGAGGGCACGGGCTGTGGGTGGCTGAGAGGGCTGCGGGAGGAGACATAGGGCCCCTCTGCCACAGATGTGGGACATGGGGCACTAGGGTGGGGGACAGGGTGAGGAGGGGACAGCCAGGGAATGTGCACATGACATCCCAGCACAGCTGGGCAATCACAGGCCTGCTCAAAGCAGGCTAAAATCAGGATTCTGGGTACGATTAGGATAGCTGTGGATTATCCGACCCTGCAAGTGTTCCAGGGCAGGTTGGATAAGTCCTTGAGCAACCTGGTCTACTGGAATGTGTCCCTGCCTTGGCAGGGGGTGGAACTGGATGAGCTTTAAGTTCCCTTCCAACCACTTCACTTTGTGTGATTCTGTGCTGGCACCTCAAGGCTGTGCACTGTAAATAAAGTTATTGTGTTACCGAGGTGCTGGTGAGAGCTGCAGTCCATCCCCCTGGGACTGTGAAAGAGGAAATGTTCCCACCTCATCTTCTTATTCCAAATGTAGAAAATAGACAAATCTGGTCGAACCGCTAATGAGTCAACCATTAAAACCTGAGCAAACTGTTCCAGCCTGCAGCCCTTCCAGCTTATCGACCGTGTGAAAGTATGTCCTGATTTTACAGAGCAGTCTCTGTGTTACAGAGCTCCTGCTTTTATCAGAAACACACCTCGCTGGTCATTTGCCCTTTGTCGCCACAGGTAACTCAGCTGACAAGGTCAGCTTCTGTGTTACTGCAAGGAAGGAAAGGTGCTTCCCTTTGTCAGGCCATTTTCTCAATGAAGAGGAGAAAAAATGGGGGGAAAAAACCACCAGGAACTGGGCAGCACCTGGGGTGGGATCATCGCCTCAGGCAGCTCCAGGAGAGCAGCTCCGGGTCTCTGCCTTGGCAGGACAGACTGGTATTTTGCACCAGCAGCGTGTGTGCAGTGAGTTATTTCCTTGTTTTTATGGCTGAGCCCCCAGCTGCTGCCTGCAGATCAAAGCCCAGGCTCTTCCTGCCTGGCTGCTGCAGGACAGGGAGCCTGTGTCACAGCGCTGGCACCTCGTCAGCAGCACGGCAGCCTGCTCACTGCCACATCCTGGAATGCCCTGCTCACTGTCACATCCTGGAATGCCCTGTTCACTGTCACATCCTGGCCTGCCCTGTTCACTGTGCCCATCCTGGACTGCCCTGCTCACTGCCACATCCTGGGCTGCCCTGCTCACTGCCACATCCTGGGCTGCCCTGCTCACTGCCACATCCTGGGCTGTCCTGCTCACTGCCACATCCTGGAATGCCCTGTTCACTGTCACATCCTGGCCTGCCCTGTTCACTGTGCCCATCCTGGACTGCCCTGCTCACTGCCACATCCTGGGCTGCCCTGCTCACTGCCACATCCTGGGCTGCCCTGCTCACTGTGCCCATCCTGGAATGCCCTGCTCACTGTGCCCATCCTGGCCTGCCCTGTTCACTGTCACATCCTGGGCTGCCCTGCTCACTGCCCCATCCTGGACTGCCCTGCTCACTGTGCCCATCCTGGGCTGCCCTGGTCACTGTGCCCATCCTGGGCTGCCCTGTTCACTGTGCCCATCCTGGAATGCCCTGTTTACTCCCCACATCCTGGGCTGCCCTGTTTACTCCCCACATCCTGGACTGCCCTGTTTACTCCCCACATCCTGCCTTTCAGCCGGGGGAAATGGCGTGGAAGGGGCCACGCATGTCAGGGCTGGGGTGTTTTGTTGTGCCCATGATTTGCAATCCCATTGTATCTTCTCCTCTGCATGCCTTAAACACTAGCATAGTCTCTGAAGTCCTCACAATTCCTTGTGGGGCTGAACCCAATTTTTTCTGGCAGGAGAGCCTCCCTTTAGGGCCAATGCAAGTCGGGGCTTAACAGCTGGAAGCGGAGGTGAGGGCAGGGGTGGTGGCTGTGAAACAGGTGCCTGGCAAGAGGGGCTGTCACAGCTCACAGAGAGCTACAGACAAAGCAAAGGGCGTCATCTTGGCTCCAGTGAAGGCTGGGATGAAGTCCCTGTTGAGTTTGGCAAGGCTGGGATGTCACAGAGAGGTGGCAGAGCTGTGCTGGCATCAGGGGCAGAGCTGAGAGTGCAGTGCCTGGCTCAGGCTGCCTCTGACACCCCCAGGCACAGCAGCCCCCTCCCCACACTGCCACAAGCCTTTCAGCAAATCCCCTTTTTTATTTTTCCCCCATGGAAATTGTACTCGAGGGCCATTTGCATGTACCAATGGCATGAATCGTTTGGAATGTGCAGGAGGTCAGTGTGTGGCCAGGAGCATCCCTGACCCTGCTCCTGGAGTCACGGCTGGCTCCCTTCTCCCACAGGGCAGGGAGGAGTGCAGGCATCACCTCCTCTGTGCCCCTCAGCTAGGCAGGGTTGATCCTGGCTGCTCATCCCTCTGGTATCCAGCCGGGTCTCCAAGGCTGGCTCCGTGCAGGAGGTGGTGTTGCTGGGAAGCCTAAAGCTGTGGCTTTATTTTGATTTTACTGATGGCACCAGCTTGCCATGTGATACCTTGGAAGCATCAACCAACCTCCCTCCACAGAGCACCAGCACCACCCAGGCCCTGCAGGCACCAGCCCCTTCCTGGGAAGGACAAACCTTTTATTCCAGAACGGCTGAATGGCTCTGCAGCTCACGAGGGCAGCACCTCGGGGCTGTGTCCCACAGGCAGGGCTGCCCTGCCCCACCCTGCTGGGCTCATTGACTCGAGCACACCTTCCCGAGGCTGTGCCAAAGGGGAAGGAAATCAGGGAGTCGCGTGTGGGGCTGTGCCCCCCGGGGGCACTAAGGAAGCGCCCAAGGAAGCTCCTGGCTGGCTGGGCACCAGCTCTGCCCTGTTTCTGGGCTGGCTGCCCCTCTCTGGGCAGTCGCTGGTTTTTGGCCCATCCTGGAGCAGACACGGCCGGCTCCACGCTCCGAGCTCCCCGTGCCACCAGGAGCTGACATTCCCACCTGGGAAGCTCAGTGTCAGAACCCGGGACGTTCCTCTGGCTGCCCTGGATGGCTCCAGGCCCTGGCAGGGGGCTCAGAGACCTTGGCACGGAGTCAAAGACACCCGTGCCTTCGATTTTAACCCACAGAGAAAACTACCAACTTTATGTGAAGACTTACAAGCCAGTAGAATGTTAGTTAGTTTGTCACAGGGTGAAAAAGTAGAATTTTGGTGTTTTTAGAATGGGGGTTCAGGAGGCAAGATGGAGGGATTTGGGCGTGCCTTGTCCTTCCTCCTTCTCCTTCTTAGCCTCCATCTTCTGTGAGATGCTGGCACTTTTGGATTGGTTTGGAGTAGAGACAGACTGTCTAGCATAGGTGATAGGTATTGGAAAATAATTGTAAATAAAGTACACGTAGTTTTTAGTATAAGAAGATAACACTGCCCCAAGGGCAGTCAGGGTGCCACGAACCGACCTGCCAGACAGACCTCAGCGGCTCGGAGAAAGAATGTGCTAGATAAGAGAAAATAAACAGCCTTGAGAACCAGAGCCCAGGAATCCCCACTCCTTCTTCGGTTGCTGGGCTGGGAAAAGAGAGCCTTTCTAACACCTCGGGGTCATCTCCAGCACAGGGACTCCGAGAGCTCAGATGTGCTGCTTGTCCTTCACGCACCCTGCTGAAGGTGCTTCCCCTCCAGCTTGTCCCGGTGCCGGGGGTCACGCTGCCACCGGGACAGCCAGCAGGGCTCGAGGGCGCCCAAACCCCTCTGCTGGGTCAGCACCCACCAGCTCTGCCGCTGACACAGTGCCCTAAGAGCTCCGCCACGGGAGGGACGGCAGCTCTTCGGGAGCTCCAGAGACGTGCCCAGGTGTGACCCCACCTGCAGAGCCACCCCAGCCCGGGGACACAGCACGGAGGGACACGGAGCTGCTCCAGGCTGCAGCCAGGCTGGCGGAGCTGGGCGTGCTCACCTGCAGAGGAGAAGGCTCCCGGGAGAGCTCCGGACCCAGGGATGCCCCGGTACAGAGCAGGCGCAGAGCCCAGGCTGTGCCGGGGTCACAGGCGCCCGGGGCACTTCCCCAGAGCCCGGGGAGGGCAGGGCAGCCTTCCCACAGCCAGGAGCCAGCCTGGCTCTCCTGAAGGGCCCTGCTTTGCTGACTCTGCTCCCACAGCTCCGAGCAGCCGACACTCCAGAGCTGGCACCACAGGGAGGACAGAGAACGGGGCAAGCCCGCATTTAGAGATGTCAAAGTGCTCCACCAAGGACATCAGCAGCACCCTGGTCGAGTGGAAGGTGTCCCTGCCCACGGCAGGGAGTGGAACAGGATGGTCTGTAGGGCCCCTTCCCACCCAAACCCTTCTGTGATTTCAATAACTTCTCCTTACGTCCAGTCCGAACCTCTCCTTTCAGTTTGTGCCCACATAGCTGATATTTCTTATTTATGCATATAAATTTACACATAAACTTATGCATAAAATTACATATACATAAATTATACATCTAAATATATTTATACATATAAACTTACACATAGCTGGTATTTTTTATTTATACATAGAGTATAAAATGTATTATAGAGTATAAAGCAGGTGTGAGTGAGACCAGATGCAGATCCCACAGCATAGAGAGGAAAGAAATACAGAGGAAAGAAACACAGAGGAAAGAAATACAGAGAAAAGAAATCCTCAGCTAGAGAATTTTGGCCTCTTACACTCGTGTACCCTTAAGCCAACCTGCAGGACCAGCACACGCTGTGCCCTGAGGGTGAAAAGTGTAATTTTACAGTCATCAGGCACCTTAGCCCAGGTCATGGAATCATTCAGAAAGCTCAAAGCAGGAAGCTTAAGGAAGAAAAAACAAAAGATGAAAAAGAGACTTAAGACAATGAGAGGATGAGTAACGCGTTTAAGAGCTGCACACTCCTTCCGCAAAGCAGGCAGAAATGTCAAGCCAGGAATGCCACAGCACAAGAATGACTGCGGTGACAAGGAAAAGGGACAGCAGGAGTGTGGGAAAAGGCGCCTGGCACGCAGGAGGAAGAGGATGTGGATGGCTTTGTTACCAGCAAAACAAACCTGCTGCCAGCCGGGCAGTGAGTGCCATTGTGAGCAGCAGGCCACCCGAGGTTATTTTAACACTTACCAAACGGCTCCAGCTCCCTGCCCTGCCCTTTGCCGGGGGAAATCTGCTGTGCCCGAGTCAGGAGCCGCATCCCCTTGCAGCTCCAGCCCGCCCAGCTCCTTCTGGCAGCTCCTCTGGGGCGCGCTGGTGCGGGCTGAGCGGGGATGGAGGGGACTCTCCGCTCCTGGGGAGCGAGGGGCAGGGCGACAGGAGGTTTGGGCTGGATGTCGGGAAAATTCCTTCGCGGCGAGGGCTGTCCGGGCGAGCCGCGCTCCCTGGAGGCATGGAAAGCCGGGCGGAGTGGCGCTTGGGGACATGGGTTCGTGGTGCCCTGGCAGCGCAGGGGGGAGGATTCCACTGGAGGATGATCCTGGGGGGCTTTGGGGTTCCTGGGGGGCTTTGGGGTTCCTCCCCGGTTATCCCGCGGTTCCTCCGGCCATAACCCGGGCGGCAGCAGCCCGGCTGTCCCCGGCCGTGTCCCTCGAGCTGCGGTGTCCCGCTGGCACCTGCCGTCCCGGGCAGGGAACTGCACGGCAGCTCTGGAGAACGGGGGATTCGGGATCCCCGGTGCCGGGGATGCGCGGCCGTGCGGGACGGGGCCGGGCACCCGCGGGCGCTGGAGCTGTCCCTGCTGTCCCCAGCTCTGCGGAGCCCCTCGCAGGGCTGGAGCGGGGATGCTTCGGAGCTGCTGCTCCTGCCTGTCGCAGCTTGGCTTTCCCCAATCCACTACGAAGCTTTTTTATTTTATTTTAATTTTACTTTATTTTATTTTATTTTATTTTATTTTATTTTATTTTTTAAACTTTATTTTAATATTCTATTTCATTTTATATATTTATATTTATATTTATATTTATATTTATATTTATATTTATATTTATATTTATTTTAATTTTAAATTTATTTTATTTTATTTCATTTCAATTTCCACACTCCATGGTGCACTCCACCCAGCCAGGACCAGGACCAGGACCAGGACCAGGACCGGGAGGGCGATCAGAAGCCCCGCGGCCGGTCCTTGTTCCCGAGGGGCTGCAGCCCAGCAGGTTCCCGCTGCGGGGAGCACAGAGCAGCGGGAGCGGCGCCCCGGGAGCCGCTGGAGCCGGCCCCGGCCGAGCCCCGGAGCCGCCTTCGCGCGCCGCCCCGTGTCCCCGCGCGGCCGCCGTCGGCGGCGGGGCCGTTGCCATGGCGGCGGCGCGCGCGCGGCGCTGAGGCGCGGGGCGGGAAGCGCGGGCCCGGCGCGGCCATGGCGGCGGACGAGCTGTACCTGGAGAACATCGACGAGTTCGTCACCGACCACAACCGCGTCGTGAGTGCCGCCGCCGCCCGCCCTCCGCCTGCTCCCGCTCCCCCTGCCTGCTGCTGCCCCCGCGGCCTCCCCTGCCCCGCTGCCTCCTCCCGCCACCCCTTCCTCTCCCTTCCGCTGCCCCTTTCCTTTCCTCCTCCTTCCCCTTCCTTCTCTCTCCTTCCCCTTTCCTTCTCTCCTTCCCCTTTCCTTCTCCCCTCCTTCATCTCCCCTTTCCTCCTCCTTCTCCCCCCTTTACATTCTCCCTTCTATACTTTCTCCCCCTTTTCCTCCTCCTTTTCCCATCCTTCTCCTTTTCCCGTCCTTCTTCCTTCCTCCCCGCTTCCCTCTCCCTTCTCCCCTCTCTTCCTCCTCTCCCCCCATTTTCCCTCCTCTCTTCCCCCCTCCCTTAACTGTTTTGAAGGCAGTTCAGAAAGCTGATGGTTTTCTGTTCCTTTCCAAGTTTATTGCAAAAAAAAAATTTTTTTAAAGAAAATGAAACGATTTTTTTTGAAATGAAATGAAACGAAATGAAACGAAACGAAATGAAATGAAATGAAATGAAGTGGGTTTTGCCTAGAAAATGGTGCGGCAGAGTTGGTGCGCCTCGTCTGACGCTGTGAGCAAAGCCTGTGGCTTTGTAGCTTGTTCCGAGAACCGTGCAGACCAACAAGCCTTTAATGGCTGTGTTCGCAGCCCAGAGCCCGGGGCTGGGGCTGGAAGGGCAGGCAGGAGCAGGTGTCAGGTGTACCTGTCAGAACGGCAGGGCAGGGCAGGGATTCCAGCCCTGGCGTGCGGAGGTTCGGCACGCTGCTGCAGCTGCAGAGCCCCGTGTGCCAGCCAGGGCAGGGCAGACATTCCCCACAGCTTCTGGGACAGCTCTCAGGAATTCACAGGGCTCCCTGAGGCTCGGGTGCCCTGTGGTTTCTGGGAAGGGAGGGGGGTGTCTAAGGAGCTCCATGGACCAGCAAGCCAAAGAGGGGAGATGCGTCGAACTGAGAGGCCAAGGTTTCCTTATTTAAATGGGGTTTTTTTTGGGGTTTTTCCCCTTTTCCAGGTGACCTACAAGTGGCTGAGCTACACCCTGGGCGTCCACGTGAACCAGGCTAAACAGTAGGTGTCCCTGCCTCCCCAGAGCCTGCCCAATTCCTGTCAGTTCCATGGGGAACCCCTAAAATGATTCCTCTGGAAAAGTGAGCAGCCCTGCCTGTCTCCTGAGGCACAGCCAGCTGTGTCACTGCCTGTGCCTGCCTGCCTGGCAAACACTCCCCAGCTCCTCTCCCAGGGCTTGCAGGAATGCCTTGCTGCCCGGGGCTGTGAGACCCGCTGTTATATACTATTAAATGTATTTCTAGAATAAAAACCCTATTTTTATATGTATTATTATATATGCAATATATAAAACCATATATTATATATATATAGATCTATATATTATATTATATTATATCTGTAATATATATGTAATACATGGTATATTATATATTTTATGTATTATTATACATATTATATACTATTAAATGTGTTTTTATAAAATACATTATTTTATGTATTATATAACAGATAATATATAACATATAATATATATTATTATATGTTATTATATATTATATTATATATGCAGTATATTATATATCATATATATTATTATATATTATAGTATATGTCTTATATACTACTAAATGTATTTTTATACTAAAAATACATTATTATATGTATTACATAGATAAAATATTTATAAAATATTATGTATTATTATATATAATATATGTTTTATATAATATATATTATATTATATATGTATTATATACTATTAAATGTATTTTTACACTAAAATACATTAATGTATGTATTATATATAAGATACATAATATATCACATATATATTATTATGTATTATTATATGTATTATATACACTGTTAAATGTGTTTGCCCTTTGGTTTCTGTAGTTGTTGGACTGGGATTCTCCACAGTGGTGGAGGAGCAAGGGTGTCAGAAAATGAACCCTGAGGAAATTAAATTAATCCTGGGGAGATGGTGTCCTGTGTGCCAGGTGTCCTGAGGCATGGATGAATCCTGGGGAGATGGTGTCCTGTGTGCCAGGTGTCCTGAGGCATGGATGAATCCCGAGGGGACGGTGTCCTGTGTGCCAGGTGTCCTGAGGCATGGATGAATCCCGAGGGGACGGTGTCCTGTGTGCCAGGTGTCCTGAGGCATGGATGAATCCCGAGGGGACGGTGTCCTGTGTGCCAGGTGTCCTGAGGCATGGATGAATCCCGAGGGGACGGTGTCCTGTGTGCCAGGTGTCCTGAGGCATGGATGAATCCTGGGGAGATGGTGTCCTGTGTGCCAGGTGTCCTGAGGCATGGATGAATCCCGAGGGGACGGTGTCCTGTGTGCCAGGTGTCCTGAGGCATGGATGAATCCCGAGGGGACGGTGTCCTGTGTGCCAGGTGTCCTGAGGCATGGATGAATCCTGGGGCGATGGTGTCCTGTGTGCCAGGTGTCCTGAGGCATGGATGAATCCCGAGGGGACGGTGTCCTGTGTGCCAGGTGTCCTGAGGCATGGATGAATCCCGAGGGGACGGTGTCCTGTGTGCCAGGTGTCCTGAGGCATGGATGAATCCTGCGGGAATGGCGTGCCTGTGTGGCAGGTGTCCGTGCCAGGCTGCTGTGCTGTGTGTGCAGCCCCTCCCTGGCAGGGGCTGCAGGCTCTCTCCTCCCTGGCTGACCCTGGTTTCTTTTTACAGGATGCTCTATGACTACGTGGAGAGGAAGCGCAGGGAGAACTCGGGAGCCCAGCTCCACGTCACCTACCTGGTGGCAGGAAACCTCCTCCAGAATGGACACGTTGTGAGTGGTTCCCTTCTCACTGGGCTCTGGCTGGGAGCCTTTCTGGTGGTGTCTCCTGCCTCCTTCTGGGGTCCTGGGGTCACAGCTGCACTGGCTCTTTGCAGCAGGAGCTGCAGTGTGCCAGGGCTCCAGCAGGGACAGAAGAAGGCTCAGGGTCTGTCCCAGCAGGCAGGAAGGATCAGTTGGCCATGGTTTGGGAGCACAGCGCTGGATAACACTCCAGGGCTCCTCACTGACTCACTCACTCAGATCCTGTCACCACGCACCTCCGTCCCCTCGCTGCTGTTGGGCAGCAAAGATCACAAACCCTTGTGGAGGGGCCCTCCTGAGATCAGCTTATCCACGTGCCAGGGTCTGCTGTGGCCTGGAAGTGCCTGAGGGGTGCTTGGAGGGACAGCTCATCTAGCAGGGAATAACAGCAAACACAACAGCACACCTACAGCTGAAGTTGTCTTGTTCATTAAAACAGCTTTCTAATCCTGCTGAACAAAACCAACATGAATTTATTAACAGCATTTTGTATTTAAAGTGCCTCAGCTTATTAAGCAAAGGAATTGCTGCTTAATGCCTTTAACCTGTCAGATTTTCAGGAATGTCAGCTAAAACTTCAGGCAGATACCCCAGAGGTTTTTAAAACAAAATGGGAAAATTGAGTGTCTGCTCCCCTTTGCCCATAAACCAATTTAAGAGCCAAACACTAAATGCCTTTGACATCCTATTAAGTGTTTTTAAATGCCTATTACAATGTATTACAAATATCTATTAAAATATGATCCAGTCTTCTTTTAGGAATGGTAAATCTCAGGGTGTCCTGACTTTTATTTGTAGATTGGAAAAAAAAAACCTTTATTTTGTCCTGCTAAACAATAACCTGTTCCACATGCATGAAATAGTCTGTCAGTCTCCAAATCTGCCTGAATTGGATGGTAATTATTTACTGCATTAGTTCTGTGTGATGGAATATTTAAAGTTGCAGGAGTAGTGTCACATTTACAGCCCAAGTTTAACAGGTTTTCCCCCCATTTCTTTTGGAAATAACAAATCTTTTGGCCCCCTGGCCAGGGAGTGCCAACCTGTACTGTTATATTTAATGTATCTGAAACAAACAGGTGGCTTCTGACATAGGAACAAATAATTATTTGTTAACTCTGTCTTAGCAGCTTGTGCACT
Organism: Pyrgilauda ruficollis; assembly: GCF_017590135.1. Classification (NCBI taxonomy): domain Eukaryota; kingdom Metazoa; phylum Chordata; class Aves; order Passeriformes; family Passeridae; genus Pyrgilauda; species Pyrgilauda ruficollis. The sequence goes on along the minus strand of NW_024512877.1, from coordinate 155,346 downwards.
TTTAAAATAAGATCACAGTGTCACTGGATGGTTTGGGTTGGGGAGGACTTCAAAGTTCATGTCATTCCAGTCCCTTGGCACAGACAGGGAATCTTCCACCAAGGGAAACAATATGAAGGTGACTTTTGTCTCCCGTTATTTTAAAATCTGCTGGGACACCCTGCACTGCTGGGACACCCTGCACTGCTGGGAAACCCTGCACTGCTGGGACACCCTGCACTGCTGGGACACCCTGCACTGCTGGGACACCCTGCACTGCTGGGACACCCTGCACTGCTGGGACACCCTGCACTGCTGGGACACCCTGCACTGCTGGGACACCCTGCACTGCTGGAGCTGCCCTGCACTGCTGGGACACCCTGCACTGCTGCCTGCTGGCAGTAGGTGTAGCCGGAATGCTGCGGATGCAGCTGCAGCACTCCTGCAGGGAGAGCCGTGGAAATCCCTCTGGAGTGCTCCTCCTTAACACTGCACACTTTCCGTGCTGCTTTCTGCACTCAGGGGCCAAGGCTGCCAATCTTTGGTTATTCTCTTACCTGCCTGTGGTTTTTCTTACCACTTGCTCTTTTGCTGCCTAATTAAAGCAACCTTTTAATCCTGGTGAACAAAAGAAACATAAATTAATTTACAGTATTCTGTAGTTAAAGTGCCTCAGCTTACTAAGCAAAGGAATTGCTGCTTAATGCATTTAGCTTCTCAGATTTTCAGGAATGTCATCTAAAACTTCAGGCAGATACACCAGAGATTTTTAAAAGAAAATGGAAAAATTCGCTGTGCTCCCCTTTGCCCACGAACAAATTTAAGAGCCAAATACTAAATGCCTTTGACATCGCACTAAGTCTTTTTAAATACCTATTACAATATATTACAAATATCTGTTACAATATGATCCAGTCTTCTTTTAGGAATAGTAAATCTCAGGGTGTCCTGGCTTTTATTTGTAGATTGGAAAAAAAACCCCAAGAAACTTTTTATTTGTTCTCCTAGATAAACTGGTTCAAATGCATGGAATATTGTCTTTTAATCCTCAAATCTGCCTGGAATGGAAGGTGATTATTTATTGCATTAGTTCTGTATAATGGGATGTATTTAACTAAAGCTGCACAGGTAGTGTCATGTTTATAGCCTGAATTTAACAGGATTGTCCCTGAGTTCAGACAGGTCCATGGTATCTGTTTAACACAGAATTAGTGGTGGGGTTTTCAGTCTGTCTCTGGATCCTCCCAGTATCAACCACAGCCTGTTAAATGTCCTGGAGCAGGTATAGACCTTGAAGACTGGCCAGAGAGCACATTTCAGAGCTTTAAAAACTGATAAGTGTTTAAAGGCATTGGCAGTGTTCTGTGCTACAATAATCATTAGACTTTCTTATTTAACAACTGAAAATAGCAGTTTTGCATACAGCCTCAGGTTTTAAGATTGTATTTCTTTTTTTCCAGTGCCACAAGGTCGCAGTAGTGAGGGAGGATAAACTGGAAGGTAAGCAGGCTGGGAAAGCCATGTGGCTTTAACTTTTTTCTTTGAAAGAACAGCAGAATGAGCAAAGCTCAGAACTTGCCATCTGCACGTAAATGCCCAGCCAGGCTCTTGGGGTCAGGTGTGTACTTTTTGTACCAGCTGTTTCTCAGAATTTGGAGTATCTGAGCCAGCAGCACAACCTTCAGGCTTGTGATTTGAGTCTGATTTTTTTGGGTTTTTTGGTCAGTGATTCTTTTCCACCTCCCTGCCACTGACAGCAGGGAGACAACAATACACCAGTAGTGTCTCAGAACAATTGAGAGCCTTCAGGCCCCCAAGAATGCTGAAAGTGGTAATTCTGGGTATTGGTTCAATGCAGTTGCAGTCTTTGCTCCAAGTCCCATGGGTGTTAAAATGTTCTCACAGAACATTTACCTCACTTTTGTGAGTGAAAGGTGGAAAAACCCCCATTGCAACACTGTCTGTTGTCTCACCATCTTTCTGGTCCTGCTGATGAAATCTTACCCACAGAACTGAAATGCAGCTTCAGGCTCTTCATCACTTTCAAATAACATCTTTGGCACTTGAGAACACACTGTGGTATTTGTGACCTTAAAGATCTGAGCTACTGACCTCACTTTGTTTGAAGGACTTGCGTTGTTGGAAATCTGGAGTGGATTTCTAGCTCGGGCTGTTTTCCTCGGAGTAGGAGATTGTCAGGCAGTGCAACTACTCTGTGTCATGTTTGTTGAGTTATGTGTGCTGTGTAACACTGTTTTGCTGTGGAGGAAAGGGTTGCTCATGGTTTTTGTATTGGAAGGCAGGCCAAAGGTATGACTTATATTTGGAAGAGGCTGAGATTTTTGATGGGAGTAGGGCTGCATAGTCTAGGCCTGGCCCCAAGAAAAGATTACTGTGTGTATTTTTACAGTGCCTAGAAGCTCAGCCTCAGACCTGTGGAAAGAACAATATAAGCAATGAACAAAGAATTCCTGAAAGCCAACCCTTGTCTCAAGGGGGTTGCAGTCTAAGTAGCATAAAAGAGATAAAGTTTTCATTCCAACAGACAGACTGGTGGGAGTGACACTGGTGCTGGACACAGTCCCAGTGGCAGAGAGGAGTGGCCAGCTTCCTTCTGCCGTAGCTAGGTACTCACTCAGCTATTCTGCATCCCAAACACTGGATGTTTTGAAGGTAAACACAGAGAGATCCCTCGTAAGGCAGTTGTGCAAGAACCAAGAGTGTGTAGTGGAAAACGTGACAGGCTTGTGGGGTTTGCTGCCTTGAATTCCTCATTAGTGAGCGCTGGGAGAAGGTGTGCTTGGACCCTTTTATATTCATGTTTTGCTGTCAAGTAGTCTGTCAGTCTTTCTGGGTGTGCTAACAGAGGGCTTTTTTTCCTCTTTTTCCCCAGCAATGAAGTCCAAGCTGTCCACAATTGCCAGTGTGCACGTGTACAGCATTCAGAAGGCCCTGCTCAAGGACAGCTCCCCCCTCTACAACACCGACTACGACATCGTCAAAGCAAACCTGCAGCACTGCAGCAAGTGAGTCCTGCCTCCCTTTGCCTTCTGAAGCACTTCCAGACTCCAGTGCTTACTAGATAGGCCTGGACTTTTAGAAAGCTAGGAAAAGATATCCTCAAAGTCCTGCCAGAGCAGTGCCCAAAGAGCACATTGTGTTTTGTAAACTGAGCTCACAGTTGGTTCACTTGGTCCTTACTCTGACAAGGAGACTGTTCCAGTACCTTGCTTGTCTGATGGCTGGAAACGTGTCTCTGTTTCCCAGGCCACACTTAATCATGACCATTTTAATCCAGTTCTCAGCCACACAGGAAGAGAAAATCGAAACAGGCTGATAAAACCATGAATGATGTGCTCAGCAAAGCATTTACAGGAGTTTGCTTTCTGTTTTGTGAAACTGCGTTCTCATCTTCTGGACTCGTCCAGTCCTCTGAAGATGTCTGACAGGAGCTCCTTCTCCAGGAGTTGGGCTTTGGTGTGTGTGGGTTCATTGCAGCTCATAGCACGCTGTGATCTCTGAGACGTAGGAGCAGCACACAGAACAGTCCAGGCAGCACCAGCGTCCTTCCTGGGGGAGCTGGAGAAGAGCTGGGAGGGATGCAGTCCCCTGGAGTCACGGCTCCTTCCTGAGCAGCGCCTGGCAGCTGCAGCTTCTCACTTGTGTGTTGTTCCCACCCGGACAGCTTCAGCTTGAAGTCATGGGGCTGCACGCTGCCATGACCAATCTGGTTTAAAGGGGGATGCCTGAAGGGTGTGTCATAGGAAGAGTATAGAATCTGAGAGGAGAAATGTGGTTGTATCCAAAGTGTTGACAGGAGAGCGGCAGAGGAAATAGAAGCTGTGTGTTTGGGTGGATGGCCTGGAAGGAGCTGGGTGATCCCACCGCAGTGCAGCCACGTGCCCTGGGTGTGGCTGCAGCTGCCTTGTTCCACTCTGTTCACTCTTAGGCACCCCAGTGTACTCACACTTGTGCCTTAGGGATACTTGTATCCTTTGGGATTTTAACATCCGGAAGGTTCAGATAATCCAGGTTCTGACACAGCTGTCTGAAGCCTGTGTGTAAATCCAGTTTTGAAGCAGGATTTCCCAAGGAAACTAGGAAAAATGGCACCTTCTTAATTTGTGACCCGGCTGAAGTAAATACAAATTGATCCCATTTCCCCTCTCTTGCCATCTGCATGGATTGTCTGTGACACTTGGGAAAAGATTGCTGCAGGACCTGCAAAAGCCAGAGGTTTAATTATGTGAGGTTTGTAGCAAACAGAACCTCCCTGCCTGTCCAGGTATTTCACAGCTCTGTGACAAGGATCTTTGTTCTCTTCTGGGTTTCTGTGAGACCTGCTTTGCAGTGAAGACAGTGGAGGTGGTTGGGTGTACTAACTGATACCAATATCTGGGTTTAATGCCTGTTTCCACTGCCATCTTTCCAAACAGAAGCAGCTCCTTGTTTGCAGAGCATAGTCCAAGTATTGCCTATTTTTTCAGCGGTTATTTAGTGATTTATGGGTCAAGCCCATAAAAATATAGTCACACAGCAGCATCAAGGCAAGCTGACTTGGAAATAGGGGAAGGTTAGCTGAGCTCTGCTGCACAGTCAACATAACCATTGACAATAGTATTTGTGACAATATTATATTTTGGAGGGCTGGTGGTGTTTAGAGTAGGAGCTCACGCTGCCCTGAGAGCTGTATTAACCATGTTAAAAACAGATTGAAAGTATAAAGGAGAGTAGGATTATTTTTCTTCAATGTCTGTTTTCCTTCCTTTAAAGGTTCGAATGTCAAGAAGTTGCTGCTGCAGCCTGGGAATGCTGTGGAGATGGTGTTGTTTTGTTAATACAGATCCTGATGGGAGTAGAAGTGGACTGTGCACGTGAGCAGCTAATGCTGAGGCACAGAAATGAACGGGCAGAAAGCTACTTTATTTCTTAGGCAAATAAAAACATGCTGTGTAATTCAGTGGGCTGGGAGGCGTGAGCTGGGCTCTTTTGTGGCATTTCTGTGGGAAATCTGGAAAGCGTCGCCTGTGATTTGCACAGTGGGGAGCAGAGTTCAGCTATTTTTGGGAACTGCTATTCCTGACTGTCAGTGAGTTGTGCTGTAGCTGTGAGCACGTCATTTAGTTCTTGTGTCTCCATATCCCCAAACAATCAAGTTTCAGACCATTATAAACCAAGCTGCCACTCGCTCTCAGGGATTACTTGGAAATGACTTTGTGTAGTTAAATCGGAATGTCGTGGATATTTTCTGAGCCATTTCAATTGTTCAGTTTCAGCTGGGATTTGCCTACCTGTCCGAGTGGGGCTGCTTGTTGCAGCAGCTGTGGGCTTTGTCAGAGCATCAGAAAGCTGTAAACATTTTAGATCCTCACTCAGCCATCCAACTTCTGCCACAGGCTTTAGGGAGCACAGCCCATTTAGGAATAAAATGCAGCCTGCTCCTTGTCCAGCCTGAGTGTGGAGAAGGCCTTTACCCCCCAGGAAAGCTGCTCAGCTTGTTTGACGTGTGAATACTGTGGCTCTTGCTGACAGGTTCAGCTGATCTTTTCATCAGAGGTCTCTTGCTCTGTGCCAGCCTTTCTTTCTTGTCCCATGCACCGATTAAATTGCTCCTTTTCCCATAACAGGAGAAGGCAGGCCCGGAGGAGCGCTGGCGCTGCAGCAGGGGGGAGGGCGAGGTGAGCACCCAGAGCTGAGAGGGCTAATGGGATTGTCACTCCATCACACAGGTTCAGTGCCATCCACTGCGCTGCCGCCGTGCCCAGGACGCCGCCCGACGCTCCCCGCGCGCCGCCGCCCGCGCAGAGTCCCCCGCGGCAGAGGGACCCCGATGCCGCCGTCAATGGCCACGGGCCCCGGGCTGCCAGGCCCCCCCCGCAGCAGCAGAAAGGCATCATGGGCATGTTTGCAGCCAAAGCAGCGGCCAAAGCCCAGGACACAGCTAAGGAGGCCAAGGCAGAGGCCAAGGAGGCCCCAAGTGTAAGTGACCTCAGCCCCTCGGTTCATGGCTTTAAGGATCTGCTCCCACGCCGCCTCAGGGAGCTCAGCCACCCCTGCACTGCTCCTCCTGCCAAGCCCACATCCCACTGGGAGTGCTCAGGGATCCTTTAGAAGTCTGTGCAGTCACCTGGGGCAAAAACCCTCGTGCCACATTCTGGATCTCTCCACAAAAGTTTATTTGCCGTAGCTTTGACGTTCCCCAGTGAGCCGGATCTCGGGCGAGTGTAAACCAGCAAAGCTGCCTTATGGAGACAACTGCTCCGCTGCCTCCAGCTGTCCCAATGTACACACCAGCTGAGGATCTTGCTCCCTCCATTGTGCTTAAAAGGATTTGTTTTGAGCAATTAGTGAAACATGAGAAGCCCAGGTCTTAAAAGTATCAAGGTGTTTAAACTTGGTGGGTGAGGGAAGTTTCGGAGCTTGACATGTGCAAGACTAAATTGTTTATCTTCTGGACTGCTGTTTTTCCAGGATAGGATTATGTTTTCATTTTAATTAGTATAATTGTTTTTAAAGTGATGTGGCCAGAAAAATGGGTGTTAAAATGGTAACACTCCCTGTGGATGGTTTGGCCTTTTCGTAACAACTGAGAACGTTTGGGTTCCTTTCTCTGATTTTCATAGGGAGTTTAGAACTGGGGAAGTGTGCAGTATTTTGGGAACTTTACTGTCTGGTTGCCTTTTATCTGCATGAAAAGAAGTTGGATTAGGAGGCTGCACTTTCTTAGGTGGTGGGGTGTGTGTGGGTGTGATTTCTCACTGTGGTGGTTGCACTGGTGCAACAGAGCAGTGATATTTCCTTGCAAACAGCCTACGTGCCAGAGGAGCTGGATAAACCTTCGTGGTTTGGCCAATCTCTGTTCTTTCCTCTGTTGGCTGCTGTGAACTGGGGCAGTGATGGTTTGCAAACAGAGCAGTTCTTTGCTGGGAACTGACCCTAGTCCCAAGCATTATTTCAGTAATGAAATGTGCCCCAAGTCAGATCTGAAGGTCTGGCTGAGGAGTCCTTAGGAGCTTACTCTGGCCCCTTTGATGCACGTGGTGTCTAATCAGTATCTTCAAATTCTCCAAAACAGAGAATTTGCTACATCTGCTAAAATGTAAGGCAGTGGGAACAAATCTATTATTTTGCTTGTCCAGAAGCAGTGCTGTGCACCTTGAGGGCTGGGAGCATTTCCTGTGCTTATTCCTCTCTTTGCTTCCAGGTGTCTGCAGCAAGCAGCAAGCCACCAACAAAGAACAGCATCATGAACAACTTCTTTGGAAAGGCTGCTATGAGTAAGTGCTTTTCTGTTTTCAGAGGCCTTCGTGGTCAAATAACAGCCTGTTGTAGTTAAAAAAAACCTGAGGATTATTTGAAGTATCTTTTTTTTTTTTTTAAATTATTCTTTATTTAAGCTGGGTAGAAATGTAAAAATATTCAGTAGAATCAAGTGTTTTGTACTAGAGCCATGATGGGAGGCATATAGAAAGGAACAGAGCTCTTCCTCCCCATCCCCACTCTACCAGACTCATTGGATTTTCTTTATATCCCATCTTTCCCAATAGTTTTCCACACTTTCTTCTGCTCTTTTGCACTCAAAGGGGTTAATGTTTTAGCACACAGCTTTTAAAGCAAAAATTAAGGGTTTTCAGTGGAATTTTTCAGACAAAAAGCTTGCTGGAGGGAGATCAATTAAAATGACATATTTGAGCAGACTAACCCAGGAAGGATTTTTAGTGCAGAAGAAATCTGATTTAAAGTGAGTTCTCCTGGCTGGAAGACCAGCTATTGGTGAGATGTTTGCCAAAACCTGTTTTGCAGGGCATGTTAATGGTGCTTGCTTTTCATCACACAGCACTGAGGAGCCCATTGTTAGTTTTGGGGTAAATTTCTTTCCTAAAAACTGAAGGAGAATAAAATTCCTAAATACATGGAGAATAAAAATGAGGGCTGGCCTCTCTCTTTGAGTAGAGGTTTGGACTAGGTGGCCTCTGCAGGTCCCTTCTGAATTACCCTAGTCAAAAGAAACTGTGATGAAGCTTTTAAATATTGGAATATTGGAAAAGGACTGTGGGACCTCCTTCAAAGATTCCCTTATAGCAGTGAGTACAGGAGGCTTCAAAGAGGAATTTTGGGAGAGAGTAAACAGCAACGTTCACTTCTAACAGACATCTGTCAGAGCGGCAGGGGACAGTTCCAGCACTGAGCAGACGAGGCACAGCCCTGCTGGGACTGAGTCCCTGTTTTGGTGAGACTGAGGGAGCTGAGGACACTCTCAGCCCAAAGACAGTCACTGCAATTAACTGGGGTAAATTCCAACGGGCTGAAAAGACCCCTAGACCAAAGCTCATGTGCTGAAAACCCAAAGAGGCGTGGTAAAGGTGACCCACTGGTGATGGGGAAGGCTTTGGGGATGCATTTCCAAAATTCCCAAAGGGGTTTCCTTCTGTGCTGAGTCCTGTCAGGGAGCACGCTGAGGAAACCTGTGATGTGGCTGCAGAGAAGGAGCAAACTGAGCAGAACTGGAAATGATTATGTGTATGAACAGAGGGTGGGATTGCAGGAGAAAGATTTATTCCCTACGTGCATGTCTCTCCTGGCTTCAAAGGTTCCACCACTGCCAGAAAGTCCTGAGTGAACAGCACTGGGGTCCTTGGGCTTTCTGCTGTTGGTCATAAATTAGAGAGCTGTCGTTCCAGTGCTGTTTGCCCTTGCCCAGGGAAGCAGCCAGCCTGTTTTCCCAGCACTCCCAGAAAGGCACTGGCACCATGTTGTGGCCCTCGCAGCAGCCTCTGACCCCACTGGTGATCTCCTGCCACTGCCTCCCAGCCCCTTCCAGAGAGTTTTAACTGCTGCAGCACACATGGTGGCTTGACATCAGGAACAGCAGAACCATGGAAAATCACCTAGAAATTAAAGCATGCCCTTCTTTTTCCCATGTCTGATACAGCTTGGCCAATCTAGATCCCTAAATACACGATGGGTAGTGTTGTCTGTAATCTTGGTGCACAGAGCTAGCCAGCTGCTTTGTAAGTTGTCATTCAGACTGAATGCCCAGTGTTTGTTCTTTTTGAATGGTTTATTCACAGATAAACTCAAAGCCAACTCTGTGCCTGAGCAGCCAAAGGAGGAGAAAGAAGTAGTGAAGCCTTCAGTTGCTGCAGCAGAACCAGAGTCATCTCCTAGTACTGTAGCAGAGAAACCTGGGAAGAAAACAGAGTCTGTCAGAATTCAGCAAAAGGACAAGAAAAGGTGGGTCATGGCTTCAGGGTCCCTGTGAACCTGCTTGGGGACAGCCTGCGTGGAGCTGGCTGCTCATACACTGCTGACTCACCTCCTGTTTCCATCTACTAAATTGTGTTAAACCTGACTAAAATGATCTGTCAGGATTTTTTCCTGGTGTTTCTTTTCCATTTGCTGCTGTAGGTGCCTCAGGGCCGTGGGTGCCATTGCATATGGGAAGGGACAGGGCCCAGGTTGTCCTCAGTGGGAGGGGATGGCTTTCCATGAGACAGCCTCCCACTGTGAGCAGCCTGGGAGAGACCCTGCAGGCAGTGGGGAGGGCTGGCAGGAGCACCTGTCCTGCAGGGAAGGTGGGATATTCCCAAGCCTGTATGTACACAACTTGCAGCACAAAGTTGTGCTTGTTGATCTCCATAGCTCATGTAGGGCTGCTTTCAATGCCACTGGTTTACTTTGGGCTGAGGCTCCAAGTTAATTTTAAGTTCAGCCCTTTGTGTTTAATCCAACCCAAACTGACAGAGACAAAGAATCACTACAGTCTGATGGCTCTCTGGTGGCCTATGAGTAATTAATTGGTGGTCTCAATCCATGTCTAACTGAATAGGTAAGCACACCACCCAGCCCACCATCGCAGTTAGCTCTAACTGCTTGTCTTATTGATAGTCTTGTCCAAGGAGCCAAGGGCCTGGAGGTGTTGGCAGCCTGGAGTTGGGAAGGCCACTTGGGCTGTCCCAGCTCTTTGAGGATACGTGGGCCTTTAGCCTCCAGGCTTGTTCGTCTGACACGTCTCGCCAACATTAAAAAGAAAGAAGCTATTTTATTTTTCCAGTAGTCTTTAAAAATGGCTCCAGGATTCTGAGACACTACCTCATAGTCAGTCAGTGGCAAGCAGTCTGTCAAAAGAGCTTCTGAGTGATGCTTTTGGGGACACTGGGAGCCTGAGCTAAAGAGACAAGATCAGAAGCAGGCTCTTGCCAGGCTGCTGTGGCCAAGCGAGGTGAGGTACTGGGCTGAACTGCAGTGGGGCTAAAGAAATCCTCCTTGTTTTGGAGAGCTGCATGTGGGGAAGGATGAGAGGCCTGGAAATGCTCGTGCACCTATGCCTGGTTGTGCAGGTCAGAGCATGCGATGCTCAGGCTTTTAAGGGGCATTTGATTTCCTTCCGTGAGGAATGTGCTTGTCCAAGTGCACGTGATGCTTTCATGCAGACATGAGAGACAATGGCTGTTCATTCCCTTTCTTCTCCCTGTACTTTTTGTGGCAGTAAAACGAAGAGAGCGGATAGGTCAGATGACGAGGAAGAAAGAGATCCTGAAAATGTCAAGAAAAAGAGGAAGCGAATCAAACAACTTGTGTCTGACAGCAGTGATGAAGAAGGTAAGGTCTGTAAACAATCAGGCATGTAGGTCAGGGTTCTGATTTCCAAAACATTACTCTCCAAATCTGTTGGTCAGTGATTGAGGGAATAGCTTAAAGGACTAAAGACCGTGGAAATGGCTGTAGCCTGAGCTTTGTGTTTATCTTTGTGCTGCAAGCACTTGGGCATAGAGTTGAGATGTCTCAAAACAAAGATTCAGTCTTTGTTTAAGCTTAGCTCAGACCTGGCTGTCTCCTCACCAGTGTGCTGCCAGTGGCCCTGACAGTGGGAAGGAGGGTCCCAAATCTCTTGTGAAAGATAGCGCGCCTTCCAGAGCCGTAGGGCTGGCCAGAGCCGGTTCATGTGGGGAGGGAACACTCACAATGGCCTCCCTCTCCTCACAGGGTCCTTTTTAGTATCTTTATTCTGTCTGTTCATAGAAGGGGTTTGGAAGACAGTGTTGGAAGCAAGACATCCAAAAAGAAAGGAGATGATAGGGAAGTTGGAGGCAAAGCAGTTGAGCCGTATCCCATGCGACTCTGCGTCTCCTCAGTGGTGTGACAGGAGTGGGGTGCCCAGAACATTGCAAGATTTGGGCTCATAATGAGGAACAGCAGGCCTGGATCCCAAAGAATTTGGATAATCGAGGTGACAAATGCCGTTCAATGTAGATAACTGGGAAATAAATTGGAATTGAGCTCGGAAGTATGTGCTAAATGGAACAGTCATCCAGCAAGCTGCTCAGGAAAAGAACTTGGGGATCATTACGGACAATTATGGAGTAATTGAAACCACCAGTTCGGTGTAGAGCTCCAGTAAAAGAAGGTGAAACAGCAAATGGGGTGTGCTGGTGAGGGGGTGGAATCCCTCGGGGGAGCCACAGCTGATTCCTCACTTAGTGTGGCTGGCACATGGGCAACAACCAGGGCATCAGGGAAATCTGCAGTGCCAGGAGGAGGTGGCTGTGTTGGTATCTTTGCAGAACCCATGCCACCTCTGGCCTGTTTTCATAGTTTCCCTGCTGCCCACATAATTACAAATGATCTTTGTCATTTGTCTTTGTCATCAGGTACGTGTCACTTCTTAGACTATTCCACAGGATGATAAATCTCTCAGGAAGCTGTTCTTTGTGATCAGCCTTAATTCCATCACATTCCAGTGTGAAGCTCCTTGTTTGGCTATAAAATATATATATACACATATATGCCCACAGTCTTTGGTATTTATTTCTTTAAATGTTTTTCTTTCCATTTCCTCATCACTCCCCTACTGACAAGCTGAGTTGTTTAGCTCTGAGGAGGGAATTTTGAAATCAGCCCATCCTTGCTTGGCTGGAATCTTTGAGCTCATCCACCTCCTGTGAGATCAGGCAGGAGTTTGGAATGGTAGAACTCTCTGGTCTCCTATGGGACCCCTGCGTGACCTCAGCACGTGTTTAACAATTGATGTTTTTGAGTGGGATGCCTCCTGGTCTCTTTTATTCCAAGGTTTACATTCTCTTTAGTGACCAGGCATAGAACCTGAGGGAATGGCTGGAGCTGTGTCAGGGCAGGTTTAGGTTGGATGTTAGGGAAAAGTTCTTCCCTGAGAAGGTGGTCAGGCACTGGAGAGGTTTTCTGTCAATGCTGTTGCTTCTCCTGCATCAGAACCCTCTTTGTTCTTCATTTCTTTGTGCTGTGCATTAGAATTGTAAATTTATGCAAATTACAGCACATGTATACAAATTTGGATATCACTCAGTTTGCCCTTTGAAAAGAGAAAATTAGAATTGAGAGAACTCAGCCCTTTTGTCCTGCTGCTTGCCCTTCTAAATCCAGCCAGATGAAAGAAGACAGATTTGAATTGTTTGGAATATTTTTAATGAGTCCAAACTGGTAATATTATATTGAGTACAGAAGTAGAAGCCACTGAGTTGGATGGAAAAAAAAAACAATCTAAAAAAATACCTGTACAGCAGCTGGACTTGAAGAGCATCTATCCTTGGAAAGGTTGGAAACAGGTTTCTCCAGAGAGGAGGGGCAACTTGAATCAGCAGCATCAGTGAGCAAAAGGGGGCCTGGAGTGACAGGCACACTTAGCAAGGTTTTGTGGGTGTGAAACTCAGCCTGCATGGCTGGTATGAAGCACTTATGGACAATTCCATGTCAGACCAGGCCTTCTGCCTATTCTGTGTTGGTCTGCTCTTGATGTACTACATGTAGCCCTAAATAAGCTCTCCTTACAGCAGCAGCAGCACATTGTACCAGGCTGGAAACACAGAGAGGGCATAAGGCACAATCCTCTCCATTTAAATGATTTTTCATTAAAAAGTTATATTGGTATCAGGGTTCCTTAGTCACTGCAGGTTGTTTTGCTTCCAGTGCCAGAACAAACTCCACAAGTGCTCCCACAGAGGACAGGAGGTTTGGCAGCTTCAGCTGTACCAACACAGGCAGCATTTCACAGTGTTGACAAGTGTTTTACAGCCACTTTGGAGGGTGATTTCAGTGGCACTGTGACCTACAAACTCCGTGGGTTTTGGAGAGCCACAGCAGAAGCACTAAAGCTTCTCACAGTTTTTCCAGGCAGGGTCAGAGCAAACCGAACAAAGCCAGGATTTACATCTTTGGTCCATCCAGTTGCCCAACTTGTATCTATTTCATGCAGCTGTTGCTGTTGAGCAAACTGTGGGCAGCAGCTAGTGGTTGACTCAGGAGTTATCACATGTCAGAGGGCTGTGTTGGCTAGAAGAGGATAATAAAGTAATAAAAGAGCTTGATAGTAGTCCTAAGCACTCTGACGTGAGGAGAAGGTGCCTTCTGCCTGCCAGAAGCTGGGTAAATTGTTTGAAGGAAGCTGAAAAAAGCCCAAATTTCCCCCAAGGGATCTAGCGGAGCTGGCACACTGACAATGCCTTCAGCAGCCCCTGCTTGAGCATGGCAGAGGCTTTTCACCAGGCTGGTTTTCAGCCCTCCTAGCTTGTCCCCTCCCAAAGATATTTGCCAAGGGCAGAGGCCAGGCTGGGCAGTGCCAGTGCAGGTTTGGTGCTGGGCACTGTGTGGAGGCCTCAGCCCACGGTGTCCGAGACTGGGACAAACACAGAGCCGGGAGCTGCCCGCAGCCCCTGGGCAGCGCGGCACCTCCAGCTGGAGCAGCGCTGCCAGCCCCGGCGCAGGGTGCAAGCCCAGTGGTGTTATCCCACTGTTTGCGTTCCCGCCTCGTGGCTGGGAGGCCGAGTCCTTGCTGGAGGAATGTGATTTATTGCTGGGCCCTGGCAGCCCAGCGCTGTCTCCCTGGGGCCCTCGTAACCTGCAGAGGTCAGCTGGCAGCGCCAGCTCCTCACACGGCCCCAGTCCCTCGGGACAGCTCCAGATCCCGGCTCCGTGGTGGGATGAGGGCAGAGCCGCAGCCACATCCGTGTGAGGTGAAGCAATAGGTCACAGGAGCCGTTTGTTGCCCGGCTCCCAGCTCTCCCCCCAGCCCAGCGCTTGCGTGGCAGCCTTTCTCACTTGGATCTCCCGCAGCTCTGTCCCCCTGCCAGCCCCGCGGGAGGGTGACCCTGCCGCGCTCCTTGGTCTGGAGCCCTGCTTCTCTCACTTTGACGTGGCTGGTAGAGGCTCCAGAGCTCACTTTGCTCCCTACAAATGTGTGAAGGTGTCCTTGACTGCTTTGATTAGTCTTGGCATTGAATGGAACCCAGTGTCCCTGTCCTTGAACCCAGAGGAGAGCAAGGAGATGAAACAGTGAGAGAGTCAGCTTCTGGTTTTTGTGGTGGCTTGGATTTTTGTGGGGCTTTTTTAAACATTTTTCAAATAAAAGTTTTAGGATGTGTGATAGTGTACTGCACTCAGTTCTTGGGTTAAGCTGATAGCATGGATTGTTTGGGATGTGTAGCACCACCAGTGAAGCAACAACTGTTTTACCACACCCCGCCTCTTTTAATTCCTAAACAAATTACAGTCACTCTTTCTAACAAGTAAATGAAATGTATAGCTAAAACCTGCCAGTTCCTTTGCCTGGTTTTAAAGTTTCCCTTGGTGGAACTGATTCTTTTGGCTTACCAAAAATCCCCAGGGCACTTCTCCCATCCTATCCCACTCTCCTTCCTTTGGGAACCGCAGCGTGTAGCATCAGCAAGGTGTTGTTCTTCTCCTTAGCAGATGTCCCACCCTCTCCCACACCCGAGGAAGAGAGAGCTCCATCTCCACCACCTGAACCTGTTCTGAAAACTGAGCTGGAGCCTGCATCCACAGAGGTGAGAGCAGATTAGAGTGATTACCTGCTTCCAGGTAATGAGAAATAAGTTCCTGGTTTCTCAGTGCTGCCATGTCCTCCAGGTGTCAGCTGGAGGGAGGAAGAGGAAGCGGAGGCGCGTGCTGAAATCCAAGATGTTTATTGATGAAGAGGAAGGCTGCATGGGTAAGACTGGCTGTGCCCTACACTCACTCACTGGAGCTCACTTTATTGGCCATTTTAACAGGCCAGCCTCTCCCAGGATAGAAAGAGGTTCACAAAATCACTTAGTTATCCCACTTGGAACTCCTGCTCCCAGACTGAGGTAACTGAGCCTCTGGTGAAGGCCTGGGTAGGGAGTCAGAGCTGTAGCTGAATCCTTACCCTTTTTTGATTATTCACAGATTTTCCTTCAGTTATTTTCCCTTTTACCCTGCCATCATGATTACCACCTTCGTTTACTCTCCTCTCCAAAGCTGCAAGCCTTTAAAGACAGTACAGAAAGAGGTTTAGGGTCTGGGATAAATTCTGGCTGAGATAACTTTCTTGGGTTTTTTTTTTTTTTCCTTTGAGGATAAATCCAGAACTGTGCAAAACTTGATTATATGTTAAAGAAACATAGAGTATCCCAGATAAACAGTGGGGCTTAAATACTTCATAGGGTTTCTGTTTCTGATAAGGGTGGCTCTGCTTTCAGAAGGGAAGAGAGTCCCTACAGAGGTCCTGAGAGCCAGAGTGGAACATCAGTGGAATGTGTTTTTTGTAATTCTGTTGTCAGCTGGATTGTGTGGGATGCTTTGGTTCCCCAGCCTGGCTGGGCTGAGGGGATGTCAGTGGAGCTCAGGCCGTGCTGGGGAAGATGTGGTGCTGTTGTACAGGTCTGTGCTGGTGCTGGCCATGGAGACACTCGGGCATTCCTGGCCCAGCTCCGGGGCTGCCTGGCCCAGACTCAGCCTGTGTCTGTTTGCACCTGTCTGCAGAGCTGCATCTTCTGTTTCCCATTAACTTGGTGTGTCTCCTTTAGAGAAACACAAAGCTGTGGCTCTCAGCAGCTGGCTGCACTGGGACTGAAATCCCGAGTACTGCTTTCTTGTCCAAGAATTGGACTTGCACAGAGTTTTCGACAGCTTTGGCTGATTACCCTGTGGGGTGTTCTCCTCTCCCATCCCAGACAGAGCCATTGAAACACTTGGAAGGAAAATGGACCAAAATAGCATTAGATGGGGAGCTGAGTTGTACAGACTCTGCATCCAGAGCACAGGAATGTCTCTTCTGGGTTCAGCTGGGAGCATTGCCTTTCTTTCTCTGCTCTTGACCCCCACAAGGTTTCACAGTCCCTTGGAAAATCCAGACTCCTGGTTTTACAATTCATATCCCTTGCTCTGACAAGGGAATGCAAGGCCCTTGGGAGATAGATCCTGTGGGATGGAGCTGGATACTGAGGAACTGGCTGGGGAGGGGATGCTGCTTTCTCTACTGCAAATCCTCCAGCCTGTTGTGCAGAGCTTGCTGTCTGGCTGTTGTCCAGTTTCTCTTCTCCCTTCCATTCCACACCCTTTCCATGCACAGGCCTAATAATTCAAAGGCTAAATAACTTGCAAATCTCCCAGGCTAATGTAAATTTTGGTTATTCTTTGAAATAGAGGGTTTTTCCCCTCTCCCTGCTGTCTTTTTATTTTTAAACCAACACTAGGTTTTAAGAGGTTTTAATCCTAACATTAGAATGAGGGTCTACTTTATATTTCTCCACAATTTTAAGTGATGGTTTTCATAATAGCTGCAATAGCAAGGAATTGGTGTCAAAAAGCAAAAGTAATTTAGGGATTAGTCCTGAGGGAAATTGAGCAATTAAAGTGTGTGTGGAGTTAAGCACAAGAAACATTCCTAGGCATCAACAGAAATGCATGGATTGAGGGCCTGCTCTTAGTCTCTAGTGTAGGGGAATTATTGAGGTTTAAGCTTGTGTGTTTCTACCTTGCACTTTCTAAAGCTTCAAAGGACACACATGGGCTTGGAGGCTGGAACATCCACATGTGCATTGGAGGGAAATTTGTGTTACAGCGCTTGAGAGCTCCCATCATTTGGGCTGCTCTGATTCAGGGAGTCTGGCTGTGAGTGGGGCATCAGGAGCTGCATCCGTGTACCCATAGGTGCTGCACATACAGACTTTGAGTTCAGCTGAGACTGCAGCCAAAGAAAGCTGATCTAAGCTGTGTTGCTGCAATTGGAGGGGGTTAACTGCACACTTCGGGAGCTCCCAGCAGTTCCTGACAGGCTGACAACAGGATAAGGGTTTTGGGTTCACCCAGTGGTCTGGGAAAGCTGCTCCCTGAAAAGCCTGTTGCCTCTGAAGGGAGATTGCTTGGTTTGCAGTCCCTGTCTGAGGTCCTGCTAGCACTGCCCAGGAGGATTTCATAGCATTCCTCTTCCCAGTCCCTGGTGACGTAGGAAACCTTATTTAATTTGATGCATTAATACAAGTGAAAGCCAGTTTCCCAGAAGAAGGGAAGTTAAGACATCTGTTTAAAAGAATACAGTTGCTAAAGAAAAATGGCTTACTAGAAGAATCCCAGAGCACTGCTGGGAAAGCTGATATAACAACATTTGCTGGGATCTGACGGTGGCTTTCATCAGTGGGGCTGACTCCAGTTTAATTTCCGTGAGGTTGTTTTATATCCCTGGGCTTTCCACCGCCGGACGCTGACAGCAGCGAGCTGGCAATCCCCTTCAGGCAGAGCCCCTGATTGCAGACACGGCTTTGGGCTGATTTTTATAAAGGGTTTCTTTATATTGGCCCTGTTTGGCCACCTCTGTGGAAAGAAGCTGCCCCAAAGGGTTTGTGCCCCTGGAGACGGGCGGCGTCTGCTTTGCTCTTCCCTAGCTGTCCAGTGTGCTGGTGAGAGCAGCTTGGGGATGTCTCCAGGTTGTCTTGCCTGCATTTCTGGAAAATCTGATTGCTTTGGCCCCTGTGGAAATCAGACCAAGTCAGAATGGTGGGGTTTAGCCATAAAGTAGATGTTCCATTGCCTAATGCCAAACTACTGATTCTGATCTCCTTCAGATTCATCACTTTCTGATGGCTGCTTGTCAGCCTTTGCTGTATGAGTTAGAATCTCAGGATCACTGCAGTTGGAAAAGCCCTCTAAGGTCATTGACTCCAGCTGTTCCCCCAGCACTGCCAAGGCAACACTGGCCCATGTCCCCAAGTGCCACATCCACACGGCTTTTAAATCCCTGCAGGGATGAGGACTCCACCACTGCCCTGGGCAGCTGTGCCAGGGCTGGACAGCCCTTTCAGGGAAGGAGTTTTCCCTCACACCCAACCTAAACCTCCCTTGGCACAACTCAAGGTCATTTCCTACTGCTTAACTTTGGACTTAATTCCTGTGTCTCACATGTGCTCCTTAAACCCGAAGCGTTCCTTTCCAGGAGTGCAATGGGAAGGCTGCAGTGGGGAGGTCTTTGGTGTAAAGATGGCTTAACCATCATCATCCTCTGCTCCCTTCCCTGTTCTTTCCACCAGTGACTGAGAAGGTTTACGAGAGTGAATCCTGCACGGACAGCGAGGATGAATTCCCCAAGCCCAAGGCACCAGCTCCACAAAAACAGCCCATGCTCCCCACCAAGAGAGAGCCAAAGGAAGAAAGGAAGAACGCAAAGAAAGGGGCAGCTCCTGCCAGCAGAGCCAACAAACAGATCTCCATCATGGGATTTTGCCAGAAGAAATGAACTGGCTCTATCTCCTCTTGGCAGCTTGGGAGTGTTGCTCCCTTTTTTCGTGTGGCTCTCTGCAAGCTGCTGCTGCTTGTGGGGCCAACATGCAACCCCTGGTTATGCAAGGTGTCCTGCTTACTGTGTAAGGAAGCCCTCTGGACTAGATTTTGTATCAGAGAAAAGTTTTTATTTGTTACTGCAATAATTTCAGTCATCACTAGGCGCTGTGGGAACTGCCAGCTAGAGGCAGCATCTAGAGGAACTCTTGAAAGGCTGTTAAATCTCTTCACATGAAATTGTATTTTTTTAATCACTTCTTTGGTGCTAAGTTAGGAGAGGAGTTGTGGTGTTTTCCTCCCCTCTTTGTACACCCCCAGCTCTTCAGATTGGTCCAGATGTTCACGTTGGGTAGCAGCAGTAACGTAGCAGGTCTTCAGGCACAGACACAAATATTGAACATCTGCTTCGGCTTTAGCTGAATGAAGTGTACTTCATTTTCCCCCTAAGACTGGTAAATAGTTTTTGCTCTGCCTTTCATAATCTTTTTTTGGACAAAGCAGTGCATATAAAATTCTCTTACTCTTTTCTTCCTTGAACGTATCCTCTGTAACTTGCTCAGATGCCTAATTATAGACTGGGACACTGTTGGTGTTCTGTCTTTACAAAAACATCCTTGAGGCTTCCCACCCAATTGGCTCCAGAGTAATTGGGGGAAGGCTTTGCTGTGATTGGGAAATAACTGGATCTTTGGAGGCCAGTGAGTCAGAAGGAAGGGTGATGAGAGGGCACTGCTGATAACACCAGGCAGGTACCAGGGAACAGCACGTGCTGCATCGCAGGGTTTGGAAGTTTTGGGTTGCCTGAAGGGTTTTTTTACAGGCATAAACCAGACAAGAGAAGAGTTTTTCCTTGGACATCTCGTCATCTGCCTGCTGAAGGAAGAGTGCCACAGCACATGGTCCCGAGGAACCTGTATGGGAGAGGAATACAGCACAGCAATCCTGTTAACCACAAAGGAGCTCGGTCTGGGCCTCCTGCTTGGCTGGTGCTGAGGCTGATAGACAGATGTGAAAGGTTTTCCAGAGGGCTGATGCTGAGCACTCCTGAAGCTTGGGCTGGTGAGTGCTTCCAGGCAGGGCTGGTGTCCTCAGTGGTTGGTGGAGAGGAGCTGCTGCACCCCAGCAGCATCACTGGGTTGTACCTGTGCTGTGGCCTGGGAAGAGAATGATCAGCCTTATTCTGGTTTAATGAAAAAGTTTAACTGTTGAGAGCAAAACCCAGCCTGCCATAGTGGTTCTGTTGTTCTTGGTGGTAGAGTTGAGAGGGTATTTTTAAAGGCAACGAGAAGTAACAAATCCCATTGAACACAGTTTTGGTTTGTTGGTTTTTGGTTTGTTTTTTTTTTTTATTTGCCCTTATTCATTAAATAATGTGTCAAATCTGATTTCCAAGGGTTGTTGTGATATTTGACTGCGTGGAAGTCAAAGACATTTGCCTGGTGAAGTGGATAAAGATTTCTTCCATCAAAACCAGGCTGGAAGCTTTCAACTGAGTGTTTTAGGGCATCTGAAACCTCGAAATACCAGGATTTGTATCGAATTTGGACCCCTGGAGTGTCATTCCTGTGGCAGAGGGGCAGGACAGGGTGTCCTGGTGCTCCTGCTCCTCACCTCTGCCGTGGTCTCTCTGGAGCTGCGGCTCCAGCTCCACCTCGGCTCCTGTAACCAGATCGACGTCACACAGCACTTCCTCCGGAAAATGACTTAATGTCTGCAGGAGCAGGACCCGGGAGAACTTCAGACTTCCAAAAATCATGATCTCATACTCCCCACTCCATGGGCTGCCAGCCCCAGGGGGGCTTCAGGTCCCTGGATGCCGCCTTGGCCGAGGCTGGAGTGTCCCCAGGCAATGCCTGGGAGCAAGGAATTTGGGCTGGAGAGAGGGAGGAGGCTCTCTTGTGGGTAGAGGTCACCCCTCTGGCACCCAGGGGCTGGAGGGGGGAAAAATGTCCAGGAGCTAGGCTCTGGCTCTTGGCATCTGGAGCACATCTCCCGCCTGGGACGTGGTACTGGTGGAGCTCAGGGTCCAAAGGCTCCTCCTGGAGATGCAGAGGTCTTTACACCCGTGTATGGGTCATTCATAGCTGGAAATCCAGTCCCAGGGGCATCTGCTCTCCTCTTGCCCCTTCCCACCACATTTACACCCTCGGAAGGGCTTCAGAAGAAGCACTGGGAGAAGTTCATTCAGTGAAGTGCAGTTTATAGTGTTTCCTCCCTAACAGCCTTATTTCAGGCAGAGGAATCCTCATCCTTGTTCTCCAGGCGCACCGAGGAGTTGCACTGTCACACTCCCCAGGCTAGAGCTGCTGCTGCACTGGGCTCTCCTTGGACAAGGTGCTTCCGAGCCAGCAGCCCCTGGGAAGCGCTGCTCCGAGGATGCCAAAGCCCCATCCCTTGTTCAGGAGACTGGTTTATAACCCTCCTTCCACTGGGCAGGGCCTGCTCACCAAAAGCCCTCCCGCCCTTCCTGCCCAGGCATCGGGCAGTGGAGATGAGAGCCGGGGGATCCGAGGACGATCACTGGGCTGGGCTGGGCAGGAGGGAGTCCCGGCAGCCTGCTGGGAATTGTTTTGCTCTCCGACAGGCACTGCCAGCCCGGCCGCAGACACGGGAGCAGGGAGCAGCAGGGCCTTATAAGGAAGCAAAATCCCTCAGCGGTTCTGAGGGACAGCGGGACCTGCCAGGGCCGCGCCTCAGCGCCGGCAGCGCGGAGCCACCGAGCCCAGCACGGTGGGAGAGCCCCCCGAGGCCATGGAGTGCACACTGTGCCCCATGGCCACCTTGTCACCAGCCCTGAGCTCTGAGTGCCACACCAGGAATTCCTTGGGCACCTCCAGGATGGGCACTCCGAACCTCCCTGGGCAGTTCCAAGGCCTAAGCTCCCTTTCCATGGGAAATTCCTGCTGGTGTCCAGCATGAGCCTGCCCTGGGTCATTCTGAGGCCATTCCCTCTTGTCCTGTCACTGTCCCCTCCTGTCAGGAGCTGTGCAGAGCCACAAGGTCCCCCCTGAGCCTGCTTTTCTCCAGCTGAGCCCCTTCCCAGCTCCCTCAGCCTCTCCTGGGGCTCCATTCCCTTCCCAGCTCCATTCCCTGCCCTGGACACGCTCCAGCCCCTCCAGGTCTCTTGTCAGGAGGGGCCCAGAGCTGTCCCCAGCACTGGAGGTGCCCCAGCACAGCCCAGGGCCATTGGCCTCTTGCTCACCTGGGCTCACCTGGATTCGTGTCCACACCCCAGCACCTTTTCCAGCATTCCAGCCCCTCTGCCCCGGCCTGGAGCACTGTCCGGTTCTCCCTGTCTGGGAATGTGGTGCTCGGGAGGTGTGGGTGCTCCTGCCCAGGTGAGCCAGGGATGAGCACAGGAGTTGCTGCCAGAGCCAGCCCAGGGAGCCTCACTGGGACTTCGGCCTGGGAGAAAGGAGCAGACCTGCAAAACCAAAGGAGGAAAAGCATCTGTGGGATTTTGGAGATGGCTTTTGCACATCCTTCCTCCCACAGTGGGTACCACATCCCACTCCTGTGGTGGGATAGCCAAGCATTCCATCCCACGAGGGCACCAGGGCTGTGATGCTGGGGAAGATAAGCCATCCTGCCTGGGTGCCACGCATCCCCCCAGGAGCTGAGCATCTCACCTTGGGGCCGGGCATCCCCCTGGATACAAACCGCCTTCCCTGGGGCTGGTCATCCCACCTTGATGCTGAGCATCCTCTCTGGGGGCTGAGCACCCCCGTGGCACGGAGCCCCGCAGCCTCATGCCATCCCTCCTGTCCCCGTGGCCACATGCCCGGCTCGCTGTCGCCGTGGCATTCCGGGTGCTGCCATGCTGCGGGAGCATCCCCGGAGCCGCAGCTCCCGAGCCGCCCGGCACGTCCCGGCCTTGTTTACTGCTGCCGTCCCGCTGCGGCGCTTCACCCAGCGCTTCCTGGGCTGGTGTCTGAAAATAGATATTTTTAACCTTTTAAAAATAGAAAGTCTCGCCGAACAGCGGCTCCTGTTTTTCCATTCCCTTCTCATTTCTTCTCAGGGCGACGGAACCCGAGGCGGGCGGCGCGGGGGTGGCGGGCAGGCGGCCCCGTAAACAGGCTCCTGCAAAAGGGGCACTGGGGAGAACACACGTGTGCCTGGAGAGCGCAGAGAAAGGTAAGAAAGACAGGGAGAGGAAAAAAAGCAACTAGAAAGGCCGGCCACTTTTCACACGGAGCCTTATTTGGTATTTTCATGAAAAGTTATATCTTCACACTGTAAAAAATGCCACTTATTACTCATGCTTTACTAGGTAAGTGTATTTTCCTTGGCAGCAAGCGCTCTGGGGTTTTTTTCTCACTTCACTACTCCCGTACAAGCTATTTCGAAGGTTTCATTAGTTTCTCCATCAGAGCTGGCGCTGCTGCCGCTGTCTGAGGCCGGGCTGTTAAGGCGAGACACAGCCGCTGTTTGTTCGGGACGCCTGGGGCTGTGAAACCCCGGCGCGGGGCCCGCAGCGCGCCCCTGCAGCCCGGGGACACGGCTGTCACCGTGCCACCCTGCCCCGCACTGCCCGTGTGCCCCGCCGGCCCTCCGTGCTGTGCGGCACCGCTGGGGACATCACTCTGTCCCCTGTCATGGGGTGCCACCCTGTGCCCTGGTCGCTACAGGTGCGTGGGTATCACCCCGTCCCCGTGAAGTGCATCGATGTCACCCTTTCTTCATGAGCACTGTGGAAAGGGAGATGCCACCCTCTCCCTGTTGTCACTGCGGTGTCACACTCTCCCTACACATGTGGATGTCACCAGTCCCCGTGCACTGCCTCTGCCTGGACACCAGCCACCCTAAGTATGGGTGTCACCATCACTATGGGCAGCCACCACCCCAGGGCCATCACCCTGTCCCCAAGACCGCGACGTGCCCGTGGGTGTCCCCGTGTCGCAGGGTCCCTGCAGGCGCACGGAGTGTCCCCTCCGCCAGCCCCGTTCCCCGGCGTGGGGACGGGAGCGGTGGCACAGCCCTGCCAGCCCCGTGCCCGTCGTGCCGGCCACCGCCGCCCCGGGCCGCCTGGCCGCGCTTCCCAGCCGCTCTAAAAGCCAGCTTTGTGCTTTGCAGCCAGGCCCTCGCTTGGCACACGATTTTAATTAGAGTCTGGTTACACGGCTCGGCAGATGTGGAATGTATTTCTTAGCCCAGGTGGAATAAATCTATTGCCATAAAAACCAACCCCCCTGTTATTAAATTCTCCCTTCTAAATAGCCCAGTATTGAGATGCACGGCCCCCCGGCCCCCCCGCCCACTCCCCCTCAATGCAAACCCTTTTCTAAGTGCTTAATGAGCTTTAATTTTATTATATTCCCTGGCTGCACGGAACCGGCTTCTGGTTCTGGCGCAGGTTCCCGGCTACCGGCCCCTCTGGAGGGGTGCAGGGGCTGCCCAGCCCCATGGCCGGGGTTTGGGGTGGCCACAGGGCTGTCCCCTGCCCTGCAGCAGCACGGGCTGCTCGGGCTGGGGGCGCTCGTCGCGTCCCCCCGGTGACAGGGGACAGGTGCCCGCGGTTTGGAGACCCGTGGCTGCTGGCGGAGTGCAGGGAGCGGCCGTGAGGTGCCGGTACCCCAGGGACAGCCCTGCCCTTGGCGGGTCCCTTGCGGTGCGCGGGATGTCCCCGGGGATGCGCAGAGGGTCTGGCTCGGTGCCATGCCCCAGGGGACAGGCGTTGTCTCGCCGGGATGTCGCCGCAGCTGCAGCAGCCCTGCCCTCGCTGGGAGCGGGCTGAACGGGGGGACACACCCGCCGGGGCACTGCACCCCCTTCCCCAGGGAATTCCCCAGGGGCACCCCGAGGAGGGGGCATCTCGTCACCCACACTCCCCTCCATTGCTCTGAGCTGTGCCATGGCCGGGGCTGGCGACTTCAAAACTCACTACAGGGGGAAAAACCGCCCAGGAAGCAGCGTCTGCTTCCCAAGAGCCCATCGCTCCCAGCAGGGACCGCGGGCTGCAAAGGGGAGCAGACTCTGCCCTGCTGGCATCAAAGCAAGGAGCAGAGCCCAGGCCAAAGCCTGGACAGCTTTGTCACACACCTCAACGCTCTCTTGAGCCTCTCAAAAAGCTCCAGGATGTCTAAAAACTGAAACAAACAAGGAGAGAGGAAAAAGTGGAGGACATGGGAGAGGAGCATACACAGAGTCCATCCCATAGGATCATCAGGATGCTATTTCCCACAAGTCTTCCACGGACATCCCCCCCTGCATCCTCCCTAACCACGGTGTTTGAAGAACAAAATCCCAGGATTTTTGCTTGCAGGAGATTCCTCCTCCCTCCCCTTACCTTGGGGAAAGGGAATAAAACCGCAGGCCCTGCGAGGAGCGGAGCCTGAGCCCTCCCCACCAATTCCCAGCTGGGAGACTTGGCCGTGGGCTCCCCCAGGACTTTTCCCCCAGCTGGCCTCTCCTCTGGCCCGCTGGCTGGGAATTTGCAGCCACTTCTGTGCCAAGGAGCTGCGGATGACGTTATCCCCCCTCCCCAGGCCAGGTGTGGGGAGCACGGCTGCTCCCTGGGGATGCAGAGCTCCAGGGGCAGGAGGGGCCGTCCCCAGCATGAACAGGGACCCCAGGCTTGGGGACAGCAGCACCCCAAGCTTGTCCTGCAGCCCCGAGCCGGGATCAGGCTGCTCTGCTGCTGGAATCCCCAGAGGAAAGAGCAGGGAGCCAGAGCTGAGCTGTGGCTGCCTGTCCCAGCTCTCAGCACTTCTCCACTTGCAGCCCAGCATCTGTCTGTCCTGGGAGACACCGGGTCAGCCAGACATCCCCACCCCAACCTGCACGTGTGCTGCCGGGCCAAGGAACAGAGCAGAACTCAGCTTTTGTGATCTCACAGAGGAAATTAACAACTAGAAAGCGTTCAATTGCCATTTCAAAGGCAAAACCTTCCTCAAAATCCTTTTGGATGAATTAGGGTTATCGCTGGCCTTGCCCTTTTTGGGGAACAGGGTCAGCTTGGGCCAGCATTTGGTGAGGCTGATCCAGAAATCCAACTCCAGTCCCGTGACCTCTTGCTTATTAGCAGGTCAACACCACCTGGAGAGTTTGCCCTGGAAATTTTGGGTGTCTCTCAGAGCCTGGGGGTTGCTTAGATGAAGAGCCACATTTTATTCATCTCTAATCAATCTTTTTGTTCTTTTTGGTAAATCAAACTCATCTCCAAAGGCCAATGATCCATCCAAAGGCAGCAAAGCCCTTGGCAGTTTTCCCTGGACACCTCTTGGCCCAGGGGCTGACGGCTGAGTGGTGCAGCCGTGGGCAGGTACTGAAAGCCTCCACCACCTGTGGATCTGGCTCTTCCTGACTTCCAGGGAAGTCATGGAGGGAAGGACAATGTGCAGCTCTCCTCTGTGTCTGTCCAGGCCATTCCAGGTTCCCCCTGTACAGGAGGAGCAGGAGCCCACGCTGGTGTCTGTGGAACTTCTCGGGATGTGCTAAAAGCAGCTTGGAAGGGGATCAGTATTTCCATTCATTTTCCAGTGCCAATCTTCCTGCCACACAACGGGAGCCGGAAGCCTGACGGGGTTTGGAGGAGCCCCCGTGGGTCCCTCTGCAGCCCCCTGCCAAATCCTGCTTGCAAGCTTCTGCCTCAGGCAGCCCTCAGTGAGCAAAACTCCCCTTTCCCAGGTTTTCCTGTGAAAACCGCAGCCTGCAGCACTCAGCACCAGGCTAAAAACAGATGTATGGACAGGTAGGGTAAAAAAAAAATTAAGCCCCCTAATTTTGGCCTGTTTGGATGGACACTGACATCACAGGTGGTGCCGGGGGGAACACTTGCCTACATTTCCCATCCAGACAGTTTTCTTGGACACTGCCTGTCCACCAGCTGCAGGTCCTTTTCGGACCTGTGGGTTTAATGCCTTGTGGTTCCCCTTGCCAGGAGGCTGGAGGATGGATTGCTGAGGTTATCCTGGAGTTTAGCCCTGAGTGGAGCTCTTTGTGGGTCTGGTACCACAGGGGCTGGGGAAGCTGTCAGTGCTCACCACTCAAACTCAGCCCTAAAGCTGGAAGAGGAGCCAGTCTGGGGTGCAAGAGATGTGGCCAAGCTCTTTTTCCCCACCCCTTGTCTCTGTATCTAATGGGTCCAGCAGGATTGTTCACATTGTCCGTGCAGCTGGGAGGCAAAAAGAGGTGTCTGGGCCAAGCAGTCCTTCTTACTTCATTTTCAACTGTTTGCAAAGCCCCTGATCAGACGACCCAGATGGTGCTAAATGGCCATGAAGGACCATTAGACAGTGGGTCATTGTCGTGCTCCTTGAGTTAGATAATTGTGATGGGCCTGAACTAATTAATTTCTACCCAAAAAAGTAGCACTGAATCATGGTCTTTTGGCAACACTGGTGAGAAGGACTTGTAGTCAGTTTCCTTTGGATTTATCCAGCCTGTACAAACAGGGATCTCTGCTGGAGCCACACACTTCCATGGCCGAAAACCAGGGGAGCAAGCAAAGCCTCGCAGAGGTTCAGTCAAGGCGGATCTCCCTCATCCATCCCACGGGGCAGGAGAGCCACGGGACAATCCACCAGCTCCTTTGTGCCACGGGTCTGTCCCACCTCCCCTCTGGAATGCCCACGTTTGGGAATGGGCCGAGGCCAGGCATCCTGCAGGAGGAAAGGGCCTCTGGGGCTGCGCTCGTGCCATGCCAGCCACATTGCCTCCATCCCTCCTTCGGCTCCAGCTGCCACCTCCAAGGATTTCCCTGGTTTTCTCATCACCCCCTTCTCAGCACCAACCTTCCAGGAAGCCAGGGGCTTTTTCCAGTGTCCAGACAGTCCTGACTTGCTGGCAGAGCTTCTCTCTGCAGGGATTTCTTTGTTTCCTGATTCTGGGGGTGTTGAGCTTTGACAAAGCTGGAGACAGGGAAATGTGATCCCATTTCCCCAGCAGAGATTGGACAGCCTGCCAGATTAGGTACATCCTGAGCTGCTCCTGTATCCAAAAAGGTGAAGGAACAGGAGAAAAGAGTGATTACAGACAGATTTCTATGTGAGAAGAGACAGGAAATATTAGGACTGTTTAGTCTGGAGGGGAGACAGGTCTGTGGTGGCACGAGAACAGCCTGTGAGCCCTGCAGCCCTGACAATCCTCTGGTTTCTCCATTTCTCGTCCCAAAAAAAGAAGAGGATGTGCAGAGGAGAGTGGATGCAGGGGAAATGTTCTCCCAGTGCAGTATATAGGTCTCTAGGGGAGATTTTAAGGGAAAACCTATCCTTCTGGGAAGAAATCCCTGCCTTTGACTGGGGGAAGGTGATACAAGAACATACATCCCAATTCATCGGGCGATGCCTAAAAATTCAAACCATCTCCAGAGCTGTGGGCTTTGCACAGGACATTGGGAGCAGCTCCAGACCCTCTTTGGAGTGCCTGCATTCCCCTGTGGCAGAGCCTGGTGTGCAGGGACACCCCAAGCTGAGCAGTGCCCGTCACCAGCACGGCTGCTCCCGTGGGCAGCAGGACCCCAGCAGGCACCACCAGGAGTGCTGCCTTCTCCAGGGGAAGGGGCTTCGTGCACACGAAGGTGAAAGTGGATGTTTTGCGTGCCTGAAAACCCCATGCAATGGAAAACAGCAGGGGCCAAGGAAGTGAGTGTAGCTGGCAATTATATAGACATATAGTTTGGAGAAGTGTTTTGACTAACCTGATAATACAGCATGAAATAGCATGGCTCTGATGTAAAAAAGCCCTAAGACCCCAGAGGTAGAGCCAAGATTTTTGGTGGTGACTTGCCATCCATCCCAGAGCACACAGCCACAGGGTCATTCTGGCTGGATGGGACCCCGGGAGGTCCCTGGTCCAACCTCTGTCTCCAAGCAGGGATAACTTTGAAGTTACATCAGGTTGTTCAGGGTTGTGTCCAGGACGAGGCTGGGTTTCTCCAAGGATGGGACGCCCCTCCCTCCCTCGGTTCCACTTCCAGCATTTCTGAAGGGGAAAACGTTTTTGGCACATCTTCCAGCCGAACCAGCTCCATCCATTCCCTGCCTGCCTGGTGCCGGGAACCCAAACTGGAGCCGGTGCCCAAAGCTCTCTGCAGAGCCCGGGGGTGTCTCAGCACAGGCTGCCCAGCCGTGAGCGACCTGGGCACTCCAAACACATCACAGCAGAGCGCAGAGGATGGCAGGAGGGCTGGCAGCACACGCAGGTCCCAGAGAAGAAGCAGCAGGAGGTCTGAGTCCTGCGGGACCCGCAGAAGCAGAGCCCGACCCCACTGGCTGTCCCTCCCGTCAGGGGGTTGGAGAGAGTGGAAAGGTCTTTTCCAACCCAAACAATTCCAGCAGTGGAAAGGTCTTTTCCGGCCCGAACAACTCCAGGCTTCCGTGGCCATCCCTGCAGCCACAAGCCGAGGCTGCTCCTCGCTCACAGATGTGCCAACAGCGCCGGTGCTGCGGGAGGTGAAGTGGCGGGGCTGTGTCCGCTGTGCCCCCGCATCACCCCGGCTCACAGCTCGGGGTCCCGGCGGGGCCGTGCTGCCGAGGGACGGACGCACGGGGCAGGAGCAGGGCGAGCGAGGCGATGCCCCGACCGCGAGGCGCTGGCTTCTGCCCCGGGCTGCTGATCCAATTAAAAGGGTTAATCCCAGCGGTGCCCCGCGGGGAGAGCAGGCTCCTGGGGAGGCTGGGAACCGCTGGGAACCGCTGACATCGCCGCAGGCAGTGCTCGCTGCCCACGGCTCCATCCCGCACGCAGCCCGCCCCTGCCACAGCCCCGTGTCCCCAGCGGCGCTGTGACACAGCCCGGTCACCAGCCCTGCGTGTCCCCAGCGCTGCCACAGGAGGGTCCTTCCCAGTCCTGGGGAAATGGAGCTCTCTGGCACCGCTAAGCCAAGGGAGCTGGTGTCTTTCCCCCCCATGCCCCTCTGCTCTAGACAGCCCAGCAGAGCTGGGGTGCCCGGGGAGAACGGAAGAGCCAGATCCCGCAAAGGGCATTTTTGGAAGCGGGGTGAGGCAGCTCTGTGGTCACCTCACAAACGCGGGGCTCTCCAGAAGTACAGCGCACCACACTCGGGCAGGGATTGCTCAGGGAGGGGGGATGTCAGGGACCACATCCACACAGTCACAGAGTGACTGAATTGTTCACGTTGGGGAACCCCCTGACACCTTCCAGTCCAACTTTCCCCCAGCCCTGCCAAGGCCACCACCACTGCCCCATGTCCCCAAGTGCCACATCCACACAGCTTTCAGTCCCTCCAGGGATGGGGACTCACCACTGCCCTGGGCAGCTGTGCCAGGCCTGGACAGCTCTTGTGGGGAAGGAATTTTCACAATATCTAACCTGAACCTCCTCTGGTGCAGCTTGAGGGCGTTTCCTCTTGTCCTGTCACTGTTCCCTGGGAGAAGAGACCGAGCCCATGCAGGTCCCTCTGTTGCTGCTCAGCAAAGGGTCTCTCCTGGCCACGGAGCATCCAGCACATCCAGCACCCTCCTGGGCATGGCAGAGGAGCCCTGTGTGCAGGGCACTCAGCTGGGGTGTGCCCAGGAGCCCTGTCTGTGTCTGGGCTCAGTGGTCCCAGCACAGCCTCTATGGGCTCAGCACCTGTAGATCCCTGCAGGAAGCCTCACCTGGAGCAGGCAGTGCGGAATCGTGCTGCGTTCCTCCCAGCCTTCCCCATGACCCCACCGGGGCAGCCTCGCTCCAAACGCCTCCTCTTCTGGTAAATGAGCACAGATTGGCCCTGGCCTCAGCTCCAGTTAGGTCACACAAGCTAATTAAGCTAATTAGGCTGCCAAGTGAGGGGTCGGAGGACTGGCAGCATCCTCCCTGCCCGCACGCAGCCCCAGCCGTGCAGGCAGCCCTGGGGCAGGGAGGTGGCTCGGCCCCTCTCCCTTCACCTCCTGCCATGGGGAGCTCCCCAATGCCCAAAGGCTCACAGGGGCTTTCTCCTGGGTAAACTTGGGCAGCTCAGCCCCGTTGTGTGGCCCTGTGAGCTCTGTTTTCAACCCAGAGCCGTGAGCAGACCACAAGCAAATGGGAAGGGGTGATCCACTATGGATGAGCAAAGCTTCTGTGGGATTTCTCTGCATCCCAGCCCCGAGGGAGTGCAAGGGAACCAGACCCCACCAGGGCCCCTGAGCCTTCACACAGACCCTACAGGGAAAGGAGAAGCAGCACAGGAAGATGAATCAAGAAGATTTTTAATCAGATTTGTCAGACAGAGTTGGATCTCCAAATAAATAGATTTATCAAAACAGAATAAAACAAGAATCCAGGGATAAATATATGTACCAAAACAACCTGAAAATCCCCCAAAGCTGTTTCCAGACAGGGGGAAGGTGATGCTGCTGCACGCCCTCCTCCCCATGCTGCAGAAGTGATCCTGTTTGCCCTTTGGGAGATGCCCCTCCTGTGAATACAGCCTGGTAGATATTATATAGGATAGATATAAATATATAGCACAATAAATGCTGAGTAGCGACCTTAGTGCAGTGTGCAGGGTCTCAGACCCTGCCAGCAGGTGGGTCCTCCCAAAACCTACATCTTCAAGTGACCTGCAAAGAGGGAGAAGAATCATCCCAGCTGGAAGAGAGGAGACTTTTCAAAAACACCCCTTGGAGGGCATTCAGCCAAAGAAACCCCTTTGCAGCTCCCAGGGGCTCCAAGGAAAGGAGGAGGGATGGTTTTTCTCTCTTTGCAGGTCATCTTTCCCCCAGCAGCTGGTGAGAAGCGCGGTCATGTTCCGCTTCGCTGCGCTCCTGACGCTCCTCAGGAACGCCGGGGTGTCCGGGATGGATCCCACTCCTCGTGTGGCACCAGGTCCCACCCCTCCGCCCTCTCCCTCCTCCCTCTGCTCATCCAACACCCCTGGGACAGCGGGAGGTGGTGGCTCCCTGCTGGAGAGAGGCACCTGCCCGGCTGTGGCTTCGATGCCGATGGGTTGGGATCGTTCTCTGGAGTAGCTGGAATTTCCACTAGTGTAACCTGTATTGCAGTGCCAGTCTATTTAATAATGCAGCTCTGGAATTCATATATACGTGTACGTGTGTCTGTGTGTAGGTTAATCAATAGCTAGAGGGAAGTTCTTTGCTTTACAAGGCCTTTGTTTCCTTCTCTGGGCTTTCTGTCATCCTCAGCTCCGACGTCTGCGCTCGGAAGATGTTCCAGTGACCTGGATGAGCAGGGACAGACACACATCAGCAACAGCCTTTGAGCAGGCCGTGTGATCCCAGAGCAGCTCAGCAGTGATCCCAGCCACAGGTACTGCAGTCCTGCAATTCAAATGGGGCCCGGAGGGGCTCTCACCCTCCAATGCAGTAATGGCACATCAATGGCACTTACAACGCTTCTTGTGGAACACTAGCGCTGTCTGAAAAGGGGCTCAGGCTGAAACAGGGACAAACCCCCCTCTCCACCTCTTCAGAGGGTGCTCTGACGGGGTGTTAGGTCCATGTCCTGCCCAGCATGCGTCGGATTCGGGCTGACTTTCTGCCTCTCAGGAGAGGAAGCATTCTGCTTCTGTCTCAACTCCAGAAAGCCAAAATTTCAGTTTCATGGGCATTGGACAGGTATGGTTCTCTCCTCCCTTCTGTCAGCCCCATTTAGGGGTGGGTTGCTCAAACTCCCTCCCATTTATATTCATTTTTCTGCTGCTGCCTTAGCCTTGGGTCTTCATTCACCAACCTACAGTAGGGGAAAATCCTGCTGCAGAAGAGGAGGGAAGGAATCCCTCTGAATCCCCAAGGAGCTGCAGACTCCCAGCAAATCAAATGTGGAGCTGTGAAATCCTCCCCAAACCAGGACAAAGTGTCCAGTCCCTCCCCTTGCTCCCCAAAAGAATCCCCAGATGTGCAGGGGGTGGCTGGAGGTGCTTTCCCTCCAGGTGTTCTCTTCCCTCAGTGCAACCCCAGCAAGGCTTATGCAGCCCCAATGTCATCACCCCGGGGGTGGAGGGAATATTTTCTAGCTGAATTAATCTTCTGCTGTGAAGAAACCATGGGTCAGAGCTTTTCTAGAACTTGCAGCCACGGCAGCAGGACGGTTTCACAACAGGGTTATTTGTCAGGGGAAACTGAGGCAAGAAGAAGGAGGCACGTGCCAGACTCCACCATGGTGTGAAACCTAGCCCGGGAGCAGGGACTGGAAAATCCCCCAGGGTTTGTTTGGCCAAAAGATGCTGTCTCAAAGGGACTGGGGGTGAAACCAAACCCAGGGAGTGCTGCTGTGCCCGGGGCAGCAGCGCTGCTCCGAGTGACCCTGGCTGCTGGGCACGGTGGGCACGGCTCTGAGCCAAGCCTATCCCTCTAAACTCCAGCCCAGCCGGGCCAGGAGGCAGCCAGCAGGGAGCAGCCAGGCAGTTTTGCTCCACACAGGCACTCCCAGCCCGTGCACAGGCATTCCTGCTCTTTGTCATGTTTACGCACATCCCGGAACATCCAGAATGATTTTAAAACATATTTCAACAGTTTCATTTTTTGCTAATCCCTTGCACCATTTTTTTTTCCTCCCCCCATGCTCCCAGGAGCACCAGATGGATTAGATATAAAAATCAAACAGTTTTATGGGCTCTGGAGAGACAAAACCTCTGGATTTCACAAGAGTGCATCCACTTTTAGAAAGCTGGCTGCCCTTTCCGATGCCATAAAGT
The DNA here is from genome assembly GCF_017590135.1 of Pyrgilauda ruficollis. NCBI lineage: Eukaryota > Metazoa > Chordata > Aves > Passeriformes > Passeridae > Pyrgilauda > Pyrgilauda ruficollis. The sequence goes on along the minus strand of NW_024512877.1, from coordinate 122,219 downwards.
GAAAATGTGGCTGTGAACCAGGAGTGTTGCGTAGGGTGTGAAGACAGGTCAGCCCCAGCCCAGCTGCACTTGCACAAGTGCTGTCCCCACGGTTCAGCTCCCCACACCGTGCTGGGATTTGCACAGCCTTTTGGAATGGCCAGAGCAGAGCAGGAAATCAGGAGGTTGTTTGGGGCAGGGAGTGCTGGAGGAGTCAGGAAAGGGGATTTTTCTCTCCCTACCTTCGTTTGTCCTAGTGACCAGCCTGAAGTTTTGTGCTTCTTGCTTGAATTCTTGTTTGCTGATCTTCTTGGTCTGGATCAGATGGAATATTCCTGCAGAGGGGGACACAGGGCATCAGATTCTGCAGTGCCCAACTCAAGGCTCACACAGGGCTGGATTCTCTGTCCCCTCCTGTCACTGTCAGGGTCCTGGTTTGGTGCAGGACCTGCTGCCAGAGCCTGGTGGGAGCTGGGAATGGATCCAGGCCTTGCCAAGGCCAGGAGACATCTCATTTAGGTTTCAGATTAGATATTAGGAGGAAATTCTTCCCTGTGAGGCCCTGGCACAGGTAGCCCAGAGAAGCTGTGGCTGCCCCACCCCTGGAATTGTTCAAGGCCAGGTTAAGCAGCCTGGGATAGTGGAAGGTGTCCTGTCCAGAGGTGTGGAACAGGGCAGGATTGAAGCTCCCTTCCAACCCAAAGAGAATCTTGCTAAGATTCTGTGGTTCTATGAAAGCAGTCACTGCTTGTTAAATCAGGATGTTTCACCATGGAGCAGGTGAAAGCAGTAGGATTTTGTTGCTCCAGAAAGCATCTTGCCCTGCAGGAGTTCCAATCTCCCCTGAAAGCATAAAAGAAATAAAGGTGAGAGCAAGAGGACGCTGGGGTCCCTGTCCCCTCTGCTCACTCTCAAACACCTATGTTCCCCCACTGCAGAGACCCCAGATGCTCAGATGATCTCCTTTCCTGGAAGCAGCCAGGAGCCAAAGTTTTATCTTTGTCAGCAGTGCTGAAATTGCTCCAGGACAGGAAAAAACACAAGTGACCTCAGCAGAGATTGATATTTCTGCCCCTGCCAGCACTGGCCCCTCAGCGGAGGTGCCTGACTCAGATGTTTGACCCCTGCAAACCAGAACCTGTGTTAGCAATGACAGTGCCCTTCCTGTGGGATTAGGGGTTATGATATTCCTGTTCTCCTGCAAGGCATGACAAACCAGGCAGGTATGCCTGGAATACCCTTCCCACCTCTCACTCAGGCTCCCGGAACATCCAGCCTCTTGCTGCCAGCAGATGTGAGAGGCAACGTGGTCCCCCTTATTTGGTTAAGAGACTTTCCCTGATTCCCAGCAGCAATTACACATAAAAAGGGTATGTAATGAAGGGGAACTGCCTCACAATCCATATAAATGAGATGTTATCAACTGTGGAAAATTAGTACAGGAAGTCAAAGGCAGAGAGAGAAATAGACGGATTTTTGGACTATTATTTAGTCCTTTCAGTGGGTTGGGTAAAGGAGTCCTACCAGTAACAAAAGAAGATACTGGATGGAGATAGTAAAACTGTTATTGACGCAAGAAAGGCACAAGTGTTCAATAAATTCTTCTGGGCTATAATTAGAAAGAAGCAGGAGGGTGTGCTTACAGTCCCCGGGGCTGATGAAGCACTTTCCAGCACATTAGTAACCAAGAGGATATTTTAAACAAGAGCTACAAGAGATAAACATCTTTTAATCACCCAACCTAGATAATGCTCCCCAAGAGCTCAGAGGGCTGGCTGAGACCCTTGGCCCCCCGGGAGGGTCATTCCCAACATGCCAGGAGCTGGGGAGGAAGGCAGGCCGTGCCCCAGCAGGAACCAGGATAGCACAAGTTAGGGACAGTCCACCGGTGGAGAGGCAGGATGGATGGAGCTGGCACAGGGCAGCGCCGTTTCCTGGCACACACATCCCAGCCAACAGGCAGGAGCATTCCTGGCAGCGCTTGGGATGGGATGGAGCGAGCTGCTGGGGCACCTTTCTCGGTGCTTTAAAGGGGATTTGTGAGAAACATGGACTTCTTTCTTAACAGAGCCCATAGCAAGAGGACAACAGGTCAAAAACATCAAAAATATCAGATTTTCAAAACTCCTGGTGATGTTGAGACGCTAAAAAGACGAGGAAGCCCACGCTGCAACTCTTCTGGAGGCCAGCTGTGCGCCACCAGCCAGCTGGGTAAAACTTTTGGCTGGAGTGGATGCCGGTTTCTCCTCCCAGCTCCTGCTCCGTGGAGGAAACCATCCCGGCCCAGAAATAGATGAGGCCACGTAGGTATCATGGGCCCATACAAAGGCAGAGGGACGAGGTCCAGGTGTGACTTGCAGGCTCTTTACTCCACACACGCTGCTCTGTTGGTAGAGTGATGGCCCATGCAGAGGTGGAATCCATATGTGAGTGAGCTCATGCTCTTTCCCAACAACAACACTCCACTCTGCCAAGCAAAAGAGCTGTGTTGGCCTCGGGGACAAGGGCCTCCCCTGTCCCTGGCTGGCAGGGCTGGGGAGCTCCATGCAGACGTGAAGCTGTTGGCCTCGGAAGGTGCCGAGAGGGTTTGTGTGCTGCCCCGTGCCAAGGAGCCAGGGGAGGAAGCGGCGGGGCCGGAGCTGTCCTCGGCCACAAGGTGCCATTGTGAGGGAGGCCCCGCTGAGGAGGGGCAGCACGGGCAGGGGGAGCACGGCAGGGCCACGATGGACACGGGGTGGCAACCAGGGCTCCATCCCTGAGGTTGATCTCTCAGGTGCTGCCCAGCCGTGCCCAGTCTCAGCAGCTGGCTGAGGTCTCCCTAGGGAGTGAGGTGAAACATGGACATAGCAGGAGACCAGGATGGCTGCACGAGTCCAGCAGACACAGGACAAGGGTCACTGCATCCATAGAAGAGGTACAACCAACCTGAAGCACTCAAGTTCTGTGGGGTAGAATGTGCCCAGTGGAAACTCAGGAATGGGGCACTGGGATGCTTCCCTGGGCCACAGGGAGACACAGCACAAATATCTACTGGACCAGGTGTCCCCAGACTCCTCCCATCCACAGGAGCAAAGCTGAAGGTGTGGGGAAAGAGCCAGAGATTGGAGCCATTTGACAGCGTGTTTGCTGTGCTCTGACCTCCGGAGCACACACCAACAGGAGCATCCAAACCCACCCATCTGGAAAGTGGGCTGGGGACAATTCATCCCCCTTGTGTGCTCCTTTGCAGCAAGCTGTAGGTGGACTGGGGTGTAAAAAAGAGCAAAAGCAAAACCAGAGAGTCACCAGAACAATTCCTTTGTTTGTTTTCCGTGTGCATTTGGCATGAGAGCAGGCAGGTTTGGAGGAGCAGCCCCCAGCCCTTGGTTGCCCACGTGCTGTGCCTCCAGAGGGTGTTGCAGCTCATGGTGAGGTTAGTGGGGCCAGAAGTGGTTTCCAGCCCCTGGTCTGCATGGAATGCAGGGAAAGAGTGTGAAATGGGGGAGTCAGAAAAGCCAGCCTGCTGTCAGCAGGTTTTGATTCACCACGCAAGGGGTGGAGCGCCTCGAGAAAAGCCAGAAAAATTGAACAAAGCTTGGAAAGCATCAGGTTTCCACACACACCTCCTGCTCTGCTGGCTGCTTTCACAACGGTGCTCACCTTTAATCAGCTTCCAGTTGTAGATTTCCACCTCTTCTGCCAGCTCCTTCTCGATGGCCATGGTCCTGAGGATCTCCTTGGAGGCCTCGGAGCGCGGCGGCACAAAGGTGTACACCAGGACACGGCTGGGGCCCTTGCCACTGCCACACCGGGGCGTGGCCATTTCATCCGTGGGTTTGACTCTGCTTTCTGAGCAAAAACAGGGACAGAGCTCATTAAAGAGGGGCAGGAAGGACCATCCTCGCAGCCAGGTCATGGAAAAGGCGTCTCGATGGCTTTGGTGCCACGGGGCACAGTCCCATGATCCGAGCCACAGCTCCAGGACCAGCAGCAAAGGAGAGGCTGATAAAGGAGCTGTGGACCTCCTCATCCTCATGTTTTTCATTCCCCCTGACCCCAGCAGCCTCTGTGCCAGCAGGGATGGGGAAGGGGGATTTTGTCCATCTGGATCCCCCATACTCCCTGCAGTGACCTTGCTGCCACCGTGGCCACAAAGCAGGGGCTGGATTCCCAACTCCCCATCTCGCTCCTGCTGGGGAGGAACACCAGGGGAGCAAAGGGATGATCCCACAGCAGGGGAGCCTGGGCTGCCTGGGCAGCTCAGCCCCACAGGTGGGCTCAGCACCAGCCCCAGCACCCTCCCCACAGGGGTGTCACCACAAGGACATGCACCCTGGGTCCTACGTGAATTTTTCAGCTTTCTTGGTAAAGAAGAGATGCTATTTTTCCCCTCTTTTTTTTTTTTTTTTTTTTTTTCATGTATCTGGAGTAATTAAGAATGCCCTGTGGTTTTGGAAGGAGATTTATTGCCTTTGGTTGTGGTCCTTGGAACGCAGAGGAGCCCAGCTCTGCTGAATTTAGCCTTGTTCTCCCAGTCAGTTTGGATGCTGAAGCTTTTCACACTACTCGAAAGAAAGTTTGGCTATAAATAGATGCCTGGGGTTTATTTTAGTAAGACAGTTATTTTAGGCCTGATTCTGCTCTCCCCCAGGCTTTCTGGGGTGGTCCTGAGCTCTCCTTCTCTGAGAGGGAATGGAAATCCCAGTTTAAAGGGAAGCGAGGCTTTTCAGCAGCCAGAGGACAGGAGCTCAGCTCTGCAGTTCATGGTGAGGCAGAGGAGGGTGGGCACAGCCCAGCACCCTCACCTGGCCCAGGGAAACCTCTGCCCCAGAGCCTTCACCTCCCCCTGCTCCAGGGCATTCCCAGAAGTGTGCAGTTGTTCAAGCTGGAAAAGCCCTTTGAGATCATGATTAAAGCCCCACCTTCACAGCAGGAAAGGAACCCCCGGAATTCAGCGGGAATTTAACAACCAAGGAGCTTCACACCCCCACGCATGGGGAGGAGGAGCGGGGACACGGAGGTGTGGGGAACACAGCTCTGCCCACAGCAGTGTTCCCCATCCACACAACACATGGCAGCAATTCCCGGGGTCGGGAATCGGCATTAGCATTCCTAAGTTACTGATACAAAGGAGGAAGGCAAGGACAGTCACAGAAAGCACCTGGAAAAAGAACCTGAGCAAAGCCTCCATGCAGTGAAGGAAAGGGCAAGGATGTAACTTGGCTGAGCAATGTGTGTGTGATCGCTGTCTGTGAGAACTGGAAAGCAGGAACACAATCATTCTGGCTGCATCAGGGTGTTTAATTGGAAATAAAATGAAGCCTGAGCAGCAGACAAGAGACCCGAGCAGGGAAAGTTGTCGGATTTAAACCAGAGAGACCCACTAGAGTGGGAATGCAAGACTGGAAGGGTTCTGCTCAGTCATCACATCCCATTCCCACCAGGCACCACATCATAAATCCTGCTCATAAACATATCAAAAACCTTATTAAAACAAGCTGAGCTTCTGCCCTTCACTCTCCTGAGGAGGCCATCCCAGAATCTCTCCACTGAGGGGCTGGAAAACCTTGAAAATCTCAGCTCAAACGACTTTGCAGCCATTCCAAAACATGTCAGTGCCCTTTGCTTGCTCTCCTGGGTGAGACCACTCCACAGAAGCCCCTGGGAGATGCGGATCAGAGGGGATCATGCAGAACTGCTGCCCCTCCAGCCAGGCTCAGAGACACTCAGGTACCTTTAGCCTTCCTGTGCAAGCAGTGGGTGGTCTCCTGATAAATTCCAGTACAGAGAGCTATCACCCACAAAACGTTCTCCAGTGGGAACAGGAGGAGCTGTCACACCCTGCCACATCTTTGCCAGGTCTGTGGCTTGAGGCAAAGAGCTTTCCAAAGACTAGGGAGCTGAGAGACCCAAAGCACACTGAACAGACAAGGAAAAGAGGTCTTCTCCACCATGGAATCGCAGAATCATTAAATTCAGAAAAGACTTTTGAGATCACCAAGTCAAACTGCTCCCTTAGCGCTGCCAAGGTACCACTGGCCCATGTCCCCAGGTGTCACAGAGCTTTTAAATCTCTCTGGGGATGGGGAGTCACCACTGCCCTGGGCATCTGTGCCAGGGCTGGACAACCTTTTGGGGAAGAAATTGTCTGTAACATTCAATCCAAACTTCCCCGGGCCCAGCCTGGGGCCATTCCCTCTCCTCCTGTCCCTGTTCCCTGGAGCACAGCCCGACCCCCCCTGGCTGTCCCCTCTTGTCAGGAGCTGTGCAGAGCCACAAAGTCCCTCCTGAGCCTCCTTTTCTCCAGGCTGAGCCCCTTCCCAGCTCCCTCAGTCCCTCCTGGGGCTCCAGACCCTTTCCGTGTCCCAGCCCCAGCCCAGTTCTACCTGGAGCACCCTAAAACCTGTGTGTTCAACCTCCCCTTCCAGAGATGGGGGGTTCCAATTCCCACAGACCCTGAGCACTACAGACAGCACTTCCCTCTCCTGGGAAGTGTCCTCGCTCCTCCCTTCACACCTGCACCTCAGCTGGCACAATTGAACCCTCTGGTTTTTGTGCCACCTGGGGGTTTGGAGAACAGGCTGTGTGTGCTCTCCCCTGAAAGCGCCTTCCACCCGGGAGGGATCTGCCTCAAGTGTCTTTCTCCAGACCTCATCCTTCCAACAGATGGAACCTTGTGGGGGTCTTGGGGATCTTCCTTACCTTGGCAAAGTCCTCCAAGACTAGCCAACCCTTCCAACCCTGCTGAACCTGTCTGGTGTGAATTCTAGCCACCAGCAATCTGAATCCCTACAGGTCTGTCAGCCTGAGGCTTTAAACCAAGGTTGGGGAAGGAATTGGGAGGCAGCTGCAGGAGCAGGCAGGATCTACCTACCTGGACATACTTTACAGCACTTCCCATCTACTTTCTCTGGATATTCACACGGGTACTCCTTCGGGCAGGTGACCTTCTGGCAGTCCTGGACGCCGTCCCTGCAGGTGCAGAGGATGCAGGGCAGGAGGCCGTAGAGCCGGAAGACGGGGTGCCACACTTCCCCGTGGGAGTAGGTCTTCCCATTGTAAACACAAGCTGCAGGAGAGACAGAAGAGAGCTGCCTGTGGAAATAAATCCTCAACTTGGTCAGCCCAAGGCTCAGTGGCGGCACGGCCTTCCAGCAGCTGGGACATGGCTGGTGCTGCTGTGTGGAGGAGCCAAGCCCTCTGGCAGCAGCGGGCACGGGACACCACGGAAAGCAGGATGGGACCAGCAGGTGCCCCAGGGACCCAGCAGGTGCCCCCCGGCAGGTGCCATGGGACAGAGGGAGCAGGAGATGGCTCTGCTGGGTGTGCCCATCCTGGTGGGACAGGGGCAGTGAGCCGGAGCTCACCTGGCTCCCAGCCTCGGGAAGGGCAGGGTCCCTGCGAGGCTGTGGCAGGAATGAAGCACAGTGAAGAGTGCCACCTGCTGACTCCTCCACGGAAATTTCTGGAGGTCCCAGAATTTCCTCCAGGCCTTCATCTCCAAGGCCTGGAAAGAGCCCTTCCGAAGGCACAATGGTGGGAGAGTGGCCAAGAGGAGAAAGGAGCTGTTATTCCCCACTTCGGATCAAGAGGCTTGCTCCTCATCTCACTTTCCTACTTTATCCTCCAGGAGGAACACCTGGGGCAGCTCTGGGTCAGACCAGCCCTTGCACAAGGAGAAATATCCTGTCTTTCTGTGCCACTGTCCTGGAAGGTCCATGTGGAGTCTTCCAGCTGAGCTCCCTCCTTCCCAAATCCCAGATCTCCAAAACATTCCAAGGACCAGTCTTCTTCCAACCCATTTTGGAGAGTGGTAGGTTGGTGCAGTCAGGAGACTGTGGGCACGAAGACTGAGACACCTGCTTGAGGCTGGCTCTGGAGGAGTGGGAAGAAGGACTTGCTGGTGGAAACCTGCCGCTGAATCAGACTCCCTGAAGAATTCCAGGCTCTGGAGAAGCCACTTTAAGTCACTGCCTGGCCCCTCCATCCCTTACCTTTCTTGTGCTTCTCTTTCAAGACGATCTTCACAGTGGTGCCACCTGTTCCCTTGGGTTTGAAGTTTCTGGGAATTAACTCCAGGGAAGAACTGAGAACTGTGGACACGGTTGGCTTCCTCCCCACCACCTCTCCCAAGCACTGGTCTTGTGAGTGTCTCTGTGAGCAGCCAGAGAAAAGAGGGGATTCAGACTCCGGCAGTTGAGTTGTTCTCATTCCAAAGCATGCTGGAAAAAGCTGTGCAGTGTCCTGCACACCTTCCCTCAGGAGTGGAAGGGGCAGAGACCACAGGGGAAAGCAATGGCCCACAGGCCATATAAATCACAGAAATATTAAGGCTGGAAAATTCCTCTGAGATCATGGAGCCCGACCATTCCCTCAGCACTGCCAAGGCCACCACTGAGCCATGTCCCCGAGTGCCACATCCACACAGCTTTAAATCCCTCAGGGGATGGGGATGCCAGGCAGCTGTGCCAGGGCTGGACAACGGAAAGAAACTTCCCTAATATTCCCCCTGAGCCTGCCCTGGCCCAGCCTGAGGCCGTTCCCTCTCCTCCTGTCCCTGTTCCCTGGAGCACAGCCCGACCCCCCGGCTGTCCCCTCCTGGCAGGAGCTGTGCAGAGCCACAAGGTCCCCCCTGAGCCTCCTTTTCTCCAGGCTGAGCCCCTTCCCAGCTCCCTCAGCCCCTCCTGGGGCTCCAGCCCCTTTCCCATCTTGCTGCTGCCACCACCCAAGGGAGGCTGAGCAGTTGGTGCCAGTGTCCCACTCTGGTGACCTCCTCAGGTGGGTCACCCTCACTGGGGCAGTGCCTTTCCCTGCCCAAGCTCAACCCAGTGCCCTCGGAGAAGTGTGTGAGGTCCTGCATCCCTAAAACACACAGGGAAATGGGCTGGTCTTTCCCAGGTGGGGAAATGAGGGCTGGCATCTGTGTGGCTCAGAGAGGATCAGAAAGGTGAGGATGGGCCATGTGCTGCCCTCTCACCTGGCAGGCACCAGGGCAGTCAGAGTGGGGCTGCCAGCCAGCAGGACTGAGACGCCAGGAACATCCCAGGAACATCCCAGGAACATCCCAGGCTTCCAAGAGCAGAGTGCTGGGACAAGACACGCAGCACAAAGGGTCCCCTTGTGTCTGTTTTGGAGGTTTTATAGGTGGTGGAGCAGTATGGAAAAGGGCAGAGCCAGGAGCTAAGTGACCTAATCCCACAGACCTGGCATGGGCAGCCCAGCTCCGAAATGTGGCCATGAAGGAACCCTCGGAGCCAAGGAGTCACTTTTTCCCTGCTGGGGCTGCTGATACAAACAGCCTGGGGAAGGCAGAGTGGTGGCCACCCAGCACTGCCCTCCTGGTGGGACACCTGGATGCCAAGGGGAGAGGAGACACCTTTTCCTGAAGGAAAAACCCTCCCAAGAGAGGTTTGGGCACCTGGCTCTATGGGCAAGGGTCAGGCCTGGCTGCTGGTCACCTCTGGAGCTGCTCTGACAATGTCCTTGGGCTGCTTAACCTGCCAGACACTGGCCCACGAGGAGAAGCGTCCCAGATTTCCAGTTCCTTCGGGTCTTTTGCTCTTCCAAAGAAGCCATAGAGTCATAGAATTGGAATCATTTAGGTTGGGAGAATTCTCTAAGGTCATTGAGTGCAAGCCTTCACTTGGCTCTGCCAGGTCCACCACCAAGCCATGTCCCCAAGGAGCTGCCCAGGGAGAGCAGAGGAGTCTCCCTCGTGGCCTGAGCTCTCACCTAGGCTGACATCTCCCAGCTAGAATCTATTCCATGGCACGTTCAAATCAGGTGCCCATGGTTCTGCTGTGCAAGGATCTGGGTGTCCTCCTAGAGCTGCTGGGGGTGATCTCAGTGTGCAGGGGCATTCTGTGAGCTGGTCAGGGGGCTGTGCTAGAGGCAAGAGGCGGAGTTTTAAAATGCAAAAGTCACGTACAACACCTCTGTTTAACTGCAGGGGCTCCTCTTCCGTGGACTTCTCCAAGGAACCATCTGCAAGGGAAAAACATTGTCCTGGAAGATGCTGTGGGGCTGAAAGCAGCTCTCCCCCACATGCCTGTGAGCCTGGAGAGACAGGAGCTTTGCACACGCAATTAATTTTATCCAAGGAAAACCCAAGCCCTCAGCTTGTGCTTCCTGGTGCAACCAAGAGATAACAAGCAGCCTGATTTACAGCCCAGGCCTCCAAAATCCTGCAAAGTGGCTTGAGGTGGCTCCTGTTGCCAGGTGGCAGCCAGTGGAGTGTCCCAGCCCTCATTCCCAGCCCCATTACCTTTGCAGACCTGGCAGCAGGAATCTGGCACGCTGAAGGGAGAGGAGCAGAGCAGCTCGGGGCAGGTCACCAAGCCACAGTAAATCTGGCCTTCCTGGAGGGCAGGAGGGAAAAAACACATTGTCAGCATTATAAAAAGCTGTATGTCCCCCACAAAGGTCCCTTCTGACCCAAACCATCCCAGGATTTTATGAGTCCATGACCAAAAGCCCCCTGGTAGTCCATCTTGCAATGCCACCAGTCATCCAGCACCTGCTGGCAGCTGGAGTCTGTCCCTGCTGCACTGTCTGTCTGTCCTGCAGGGCTGTGTCCTGTCCTGGCACGGCTGCTCCGTGGACAGCACACTGCTCTTCCCCAAAAAGGGCAGGCAGTGCCTCCCTCCCAGGCACCATTAGTGCTGCCAGACCTTTCACAGCCGCCTCACACCTCTCAGCCCTGCAGAACAGCCCCCAGGAGGATTTTCCCTGGCATCTGCCAGGAAAAGCACCCGGAGGAGATGGGTGGAAGTGGGAAGCATGACTCTGAGCCCAGGTTCAGGTCCACACTGAAGCTCTGCCCTCCCTCTCCCTTGGTTAATTCCACAACACCAGAGCCAAACACAGAGGTGCAGGGATAGACCTAAGTGGATCGTTTGGAAAATCTCATTGCTGCAGGTGATTCAAGCTGAAAACCACGGGTCGAGGCCAGCCTTGGCCTTGTGCATCCCAGTGCCACCTCAGTCAGTGGATTTGCACCAGTTTGTGGCAGGAATAAGTTTTGCTGCTTTGCCAAAGGGTAAAGAGGATGTCCAGCAGCCAGACCTCGACAGCAAGGTCGCCTTCTCCATGCAGCAATTTTCTCTGAGGTATCCACAAGCTCCCAGTCAAGCAAGACCAAGAGGTCAGCCAAGGATATCCGTAGGAAACCAAACCACAGCTGCCTCTTTCACATCAGGAAGCCAAACTGCTGTGTGAGGAACACGAAGAGGATGAGGGCAGTTTGGTGGGTGACAGGATCTGGCAGGTCCCATGTACCAAACCCTGCTCTGCACCCAGGGAATGCACAGCTGCCTGTCCCTTCCTTCTGCTCCTGCCCAGCAGCTCGCAGCAGTGACCTGCCCCAGGCAGGGAAGAGCCAGGGCCCTGAAAAGCAGGATTTATCCCAGAGGCTCTGGTCTCGGGGCAGTTTTCAGAGAGGGTTAGCCCAGCTGTTCACGCAGCTGTTGTAGCAGCTGACAACATCAGACACAGCCCGGCGAGATCCCCCCAGTGAAGGCTCCACAGCCAGCCCTTTATTTTCCCCTTTGTATCCGAGGCATTACCCTGGCAAATACACAGAGCCCGAGTGACAGCCGAGAGGGACGAGAGCCTGCGGGCTCCTGGGGACAGTGGCACCTGCAGCTGGATTGGAGGGCTCCTTCCCACCACCAGTTGGGGTCCCTGGCAGAGGAACCAGCCTCCTCAAAGACTGCGTCATTCCCACACGTCAGTCATTCCTCTTGCCACCCAGCTCTGAGCTGAGCAGAGGCTCAGAACAGTTATTCCAGCACCACAGATAGCTGCTGGGCAGGTGTCCAGCACCACCTGATGTGTGATGACAGAGGGAGGTGCTTTTGGGGCTCTTTTGCCCCTTCTTTATCTCCTGGCCCGATTCCTGCCCCCCTTTGCTGCAGGAGAACACAGGGGGCTGTAGTCGAGCAGTGAGGAGGGCTGGTCCAGGCTGTGAGCAGTGATGGGAGGGCTGGTCCAGCCCTGCCAGGCTGTGAGCAGTGATGGGAGGGCTGGTCCAGCCCTGCGGGGCTGTGAGCAGTGATGGGAGGGCTGGTCCAGCCCTGCCAGGCTGTGAGCAGTGATGGGAGGGGTGGTCCAGCCCGGCCCTGCGGGGCTGTGAGCAGTGATGGGAGGGCTGGTCCAGCCCTGCGGGGCTGTGAGCAGTGATGGGAGGGCTGGTCCAGCCCGGCCCTGCGGGGCTGTGAGCAGTGATGGGAGGGCCGGTCCGGCCCGGCCCGGCGCGGTGCTTACGGAGCAGCTGCACTGCACACACTGGTTGGGCTGGCGGCCCGGGAAGAGCTCGCTGCCGCTGAACATCTCTCCCTGCTGGAACGTGGTCCCGTTGTACCGGCACGACCTGGCGGGGGCTCGGAGCCCGGACGGGGAAGGGGGCTCTGCAAAAGGGGAGAGAAAGGAGGGGGTCAGAGCCAGCCCACCCCAAGGGACCCTTCGCGCCCCACCGGCCCTCCGAAGTGCCGGGAGCTGCGTGGCTCTCAGCAGTGAGGGCTCCAAAAGCTTTTGGAGGATGGGGCTGCCCTGACTGCCCTGAGCTCAGCACACAGGGAAAAAACAGAGGGAAAGCCTGGAAGCCTGACCTCACTAATTTCCTAACAAAATTCTTGGGTTTTTCCCTCCCCTGGCTGTAACGATCGCCAGATTCAGATGGAGTCAGGTAAAAAAGGCTTGTCTCATGGGTAATTAGCAAAAAATGAAAATTAATGAGGTTTTCCCCTATCTTTTTTTCCTAATTTCTCAAATCACTGATGATTTCCGACTAGCTCTGCCAGCACTCCAGTAGGGAAAGTTTTGGGACTAAATCTTGAGGTAATCTGTGGGGGTGAAAATGAACATATTGAGGTAAAATGAGCAATCAGTAGTGGTAAGGTAGAAAAAGTTTTGGGGCTAAAACTTGAGATAGTCTCCAGTGCAGAGAAAGAAGTCGTTAAAAAACTATAATTTTTTTTCCTAAAATTTTTTTTTTTTTTTTTTTTTTTTTAAATCCAAGACACTTAGCTGGCAAATGATCAGAGCAAATTGCCAGCTTCTGTTTTGCCCCAGAAGTGTGAACTGACATTTTGCCCCTACAAAGCTCTTGGGATGGCGGGGGAGAATGTGGTCTGGCAGAGAGCCCTTTTCCGTCAAAATGAGATTTTTGGAGGGAAAAAGCAGCCGGAGCTCGGTGAGCGGGGCCAGACCCAGCATCGCTGCCCTGCCGCAGGTGGCAGCAGTGGAGGCACCTTGGCCACCCGGTCCCCCCGGCCCCGAGGAGTGTGCACCCACCGGGACACCGCGGGCAGCACTGCTGGGGCTCGGTGACGGGGCTGGCGCACGGCAGGGCCGGGCACTGGATCCGGGAGCACCTGATGTTGGTGTTCTGCGGAGAGAGAGGGAACACTCAGCTCACGGTTCAGCCCTGCAGGAGGAGGAACACGCCATCACAACAAACCGTGCAGGCTGTAGCTCACCAGGGATGGCTCCAGCCCTGGCTGCAGCCCAGCCTGTCTCTCATCAGCAAAGGGCACCCATCTGTCACCCCAGAGCAGCCCTCAGCCACCTCCACCCACAGCCAGCAGGGCTACAGGGGCAGAACCTGGAATCACAGAGTGATTCAGCTGTGAAGGAACCTTTAAGGTCTTGTTCCACCTCCTGCTATGGCCAGGGACACCTTCCACTACCCCAGTGCTCTCTTCAGTATCCCAGTGTTCTCTTCACTGTCCCAGTGTTCTCTTCACTATCCCAGTGTTCTCTTCACTATCCCGATGTTCTCTTCACTGTCCCAGCCTTCTCTTCACTATCCCAGTGTTCTCTTCACTATCCCAGCCTTCTCTTCACTGTCCCAGTGTTCTGGCCTCGAACACTGCCAGGGATCCAGGGGCAGCCACAGCTGCTCTGGGCACCCTGTGCCAGGGCCTGCCCACCCTCACAGGGAAGGATTTCTTGTGAGCATATTAATCTAAATCTCCTCTCTTCTGGTTTAGAACCCTTCCCTTGTCCCATCATTATCTGCCTGCATGGGAGGCAGACAGTGATACGGCTCCTCTGCTCAGATGAGACAGAGAGACCCATCTGCTTCAAAGCTGCTGAGCGAAGCCCCAGTGCAGCAGCAGCAGCAGCAGCAGAATTAGCAGCATTAGCATTAACAATAGTATTAGCATTAGCAGCAGAATTAGCAGCATTAGCAGCAACATTATTATTATTATTACTAGTAGTAGTAGTAGTAGCAGCAGCAGCAGCAGCATGAGCAGCAGCTTTAGCAGGATTAGCAGCAGCATTAGCAGCAGCATTATAAGCAGCAGCATTAGCATTAGCGTTAGCATTAACAGCATTATCGTTATCATTAGCAGCAGGAGCAGGTCCCTGGCAGCCCAGCCGGCCGGACGTGCCTCGGAGCAGCTGCAGCGGATGCAGTACATCAGCCCCTGGGGCTCCAGGTACGGGTGCCAGCTCTCCCCCGGGCTGTACTTCTTGCCGTTGAAGTCGCAGAACGCCTCCGGCCCTGCAAGTCAACCAGGAGAAGCCAGGTGAGAAAAGGGGCTGGTTCCTGGGAGAGCTCTCTGTGAGAGAGCAAGGACAGCCTTCTTCTTGTTCCCCACATCCCACCCACCAAACTCAGATTTTGTTCCCCCCAGTTTTACTTCTTTTTGCATGCATTTTTTACACTGGGACCCCGCTGACCCAAGTGGCAACGCCTCTGAGCAAACTGGACTCCCTTTGCAAGAAAGGAACAGAATGGGTGGTTTGAGGCAGAAAATAGAGTTTTCACTCTGAAACAGAAATGCTCACTGGAAGATGGAGAGGAGATTTCAGGATGGAGTTTCCCCCAGTGAGATCAGGATGGTTGGGAGTGGTGACAGAGAGGGAAGACTCTGAATTTAGGGGACATTTTCACTGTTACCCAAAGAAAAAAAAACAAAAAGAAGAAAGAGGGGGGGGGAACCAAACAAAAAAAAAATTATGGGTGAAAACACATTCTGGGGAAAAACCTTTTTCTCCCCCTCAGAGTTTCAGCTCATCTCTTGAGGATCCCTGGACAAGCAGGACTGTTGTTTGTGCCATCCCACCGGGTCCCAGCCCTTTGGCTTCCCCTGGCTTGATGCAACCCTGGTGACTGCAGAGAGCCCCAAACCCTGCAGGATCCTGGACCCTACAGCAGCCTGGGTGCTGCTGCCACTGTCCCCTGGCGTGTGCCGAGCCCAGGGCAGGCAGAGGGTCACCCCAGACCCAAGGCCTTTGTGAGCACACCCCTGTCTGAGGGTGACTCTGCTTTACGTGCTCCCAGCCCCGCTGACAGCTGGAGGGGATTTTAAAGGTTATGTCATTGAGGGAATTCGAGGTAGTTTGGGCGATTGCTCGGAGGCAGTGGAGACATTTACAGTTCCTAGAGCATTTATGGGTCTTTTAAAACCTTGCAGCACCCTGGGGAGGCAGGAGAGGGGGAGGGCTGTTTTCCAAGGCACGATGCCCACCTCGCAGGGCACGGACCCAGGTGAGCCAGCGGGTGCTGACCCTGCCAGGCTGTTGGGAGGGCTCCTTAATGAATAGCAGAGGGTGCCCAGAATTATCTCAGTGGTGTTCACCACCCCCAGAGCCATCCCACGCTCCACTCCATCCCCTGGGACACAGCAGTGGGCCCAGCTGGTGCTGTCCCACCTTGCCAAAGTTGGAGATGCCACCTGCTTAATGAATTTCTCCAATCAACCAGAAAAAAATCACCCAAATTTGCTGGGGTGGGCTGCAGTTCCTCCTCAGGTGGTGCCCTACCACAGCCAGACCCTTTGGCCAGCAGAAAAGGCAGCCCTGTGCGTCCACAAAGGTCTTCATAGGTCTCTTCCAACTCAAGCCAGCAGGTTAGAGCCTCTCTTGGATGTCTTTAGGCACTTGGTTCCCCAAGCTGCACCTTCACAAGTGGTGACCAGAAGCTGTCCAGAGTGCCTGGCCCAGGCACAGCAGATGTGGGGGTTTGCAGTGGCTTTGGGGGTTACCAGAGGGACTGGCAGAGGTGTTTTCCTTCCTTTTCCCTGAAAAGGCCTTCACATTGTCCCCGTAGCCCTTGAGAGTCAGCAGCTGCCTGCTCCTGGCCACGCAGGTCACAGCAAACCACACAGAACTGGTGAGCACGTGGCTTGAATACGAGGAAACCCAGAGTGGGGAGGAAAAAACCTCCACTAAACTAAAAAAAGAAAAACAAACAAAAAAAACCCCCAAAATGACAAAACCTAAACAAAAAACAAATCATAGTTTTGCAAAAGGGTGAGAGAATGACTTCATCTCTCCCTGCTTGCAGCATCCCCATGAATTATGCTGAGGGTGAAGAAATCGAGTTGCCTTGGTGTGACGCTCAGCTCCCGGCTCCCATGCCAGTTGGCTGCTTCCTTCAAACATTTAATCACAAGTGGAGCCCTGGTTTGGGTCCAGCCCTCGAAAGCAGCCTGATTCATGTCTGCAAAGGGCCTGCTGGTAAAATTAAAGCTGACTGGCGGTGCTGGGCAGCAGCAGACACTTGTTGGCACCTCAGCAGTGCTGTGTTTCTGGCAAGAGGTGCCAGCGTGCTTGGGCAAGAGCAAGATGGGGATGGATGGATGGATGGATGGATGGATGGATGGATGAGATGGGGATGGATGGATGGATGGATGGATGGATGGATGGATGGATGGATGGATGATGGATGGATGAGGCTTAAAAGCTAGAGGCTCTGGACCATTTTTTCCCATGCCAGGCTAATAATTTCACGTTCAGAGGTCAAACTTTGAACATCATCCATCATCACGTGGATGGAGTGAAAAGCCATTTGTGGCAGTGAATGTCTCCCGTGCTGATCAGCAAGGTGATCTCACTTATGGCACCTTCGGCAGCGGCACGCTCAGAAAAGTGATGTGGGTTTGCTTCTCACTGGACCCAGAGCAGGTCAGGAAGCTGTGGGGTGGCCCCTTGTTGGTGGCTGGTGGCTGAAGCTGTTGAGGTGCATCCTAAGGAGCCATTCCCTCCTCGTGGTGTGAGAGGTGCAGCCAGGGGGGGTTTCTCCACGCCATTCAGTTTGTCACCGTGGGCTGGTGTCTCTGAAGCACCTTGTGAAGATGCTGCTCAGAGCTTCGGCACAGCCTCTGGTGAGGTTTCAAATTCCTGGAAGCTGGCAAGCTTCCACAATACCTGTCCTAAATCTTTAATGTCCTTTCCCACCCAAGCCACGTGGGGTTCTGTGATTCTGTCTCTGGGAGCTCTGAGCAGTTTGATGGCTCAACAAGAGCTTGTGGGGTCTTGCTCATCTCCCTCACTGCTCTTCTCCCATTCCATCCCGCGGCTGAGGGGGGAAGGGTGGTCCTGCAGCCCCAGATGGCACCTTTGGAGCAGTCTCTGGAGCAGGGTGTGTCTGAGCTGGGCTCTCAGCTCCCACAGCTTTCCTGGAGGTCTCACACCTGCCAGCCAGTGCCTTGCTGGGCATGAGGGAGGCAGCTCATGCAAACCAGTTTTCAAGAGCAGCCATAAATAAAGTGCAAAGAGCACTGTCTGGTACACAGAGTCCAGGCGCTCCTGTGACAGCCTTGTATTTATGAAGGGCTTAAAATGCATCTTAGCTGAGAAGGGACTGGCTAAAACACACAGGGCCCTTGACATGTGGCATCCTAAAGACTCTGCTCACATCCAGATCAATTCCTGCACACTCGTCCCGCTCAGCTCTGGGCTGGAAATATCTTCTTGGCACTTTGGGAGCCTGGAGAACTCTGTAGCTCTGAAAATGCAGCCTCAGGAAGCATCTCTGAGCTCTCCAGAGTGGAGAAGCCAGGCAGACAGGGTCCTGCTTCCCCCCACTCCTTCCCAAGGGAACCCCTGTTCCTTCCCTCTCTTACCTGTATCAGGGTGTGCAGCCCTCGCCTCTCCCTTGCCATGGGTAGCACTCACTTTCCATCACGGTGCTTCCCATCCTGGAGCACCCTTCATCCCTGCTGGATCCAAACTTGTAGGGCAGAGGGATCCCAGGAACCCCCTTTTCTCCAGCAACCATGATAAAAAGAAATGAAGCAGCAGCTTCCAAGCTCCTGGGGAGAACCTCTGCCCCATGCTCTCCAAAATGCTCCTGTTTAAATGCCTCCAGCAAAACATCCTTGCATTCAACCACTGCCCCTGAATTTCTCAGAGTGCAGCACATTGGTCCCAGCAACCTGTGCCTCTGATATTTCTTTTCAGCTGGAGTGCAAATCCCCTAAAATAGTCTGTTTCTGTGGGCAAATTCTTCTTTTCTGACTTGCCTTCAAGCCCGAGCATTTCTGCTTCTCACCTATTTTTAGCCACGACACTGTAGGTCCCTTGGCTGATGAGCCTGCTCGTAACTAATTTATTCCTGTCTTCACTCTCCCTGAGCACCAGCCCTGAGACAAGCGTGGGCCTGCAGAGGTAGAGGATGGACAGAAGTCCACAATTTGATGATGACTCTGCCACCCGAACCAGCCTGCCCCTGACCTGGGGGCAGGTGCTGGCCGAGCCCTCCACACGGTGTGCCAAGCCCTGTGGCAAAGCTGAAGTGTTCCAGAGCTGGGCAGTGGCCGTGGGGCTCCCTGCCCCAGCCCTGCTTCCATCCCACAGCCACCAGCTCTCCATCAGCATTTCAGTCTGCAAACAGCCCCCGACCTTCCCCCGGAGCAGACAAGCCCTTCCTGCCCGCCCCCAGCACAGTTAATGCCCAGCTTACGGGCTGTTGCAGCCTGCAAAGAGCAAACTCCTCATCCCACAGCTGTTCCACCTTCCTCCCGGCCGCTCCCGTCCCAGCCCTGCCACGCAGCCCGGCAGGGGCCGGGAGCCGGACCCAGATGCTGCGGGCTGCGCTTGGCAGCTCTGCGTGAGCCCAGGGAAGGGACAGGAGCTGAATTCTCCCGGAGTTTGCTCTCCAGGGCTCTGCACAGCCCCATCCATGCCCCGCCTCTCCCCCCAGCACACCCCACCGGCGGGATGATGATCCCGAGCTCGTGTTTTGGGCCCGCGCTCCAGGAGGATGGTTACGGGAGTGCCTAATGCACTGCTGGCAGCAGGCACGCTGTAAATCACCCTGACAAAGCCACCGGCAGGCTCCGCTGGGATTCCAGGAGGCTGAAGCGAAGAGTAAATGCAGGGACACAACAGGTCCCGCTCCAGTTTGCCCGCAGCTCTGGTGGCTCCGCGGTGTTGCCCGGCACACACTGGGAGGGTCCCAGTGCTTGCCCAAGCCAAGCCCACCTCCCGGCCCCAATTAACACATCCAGCGCCCTCCAAGCTCCTGAGCAGCTCTGGCCAAGTCCTTCAAGCCTTTCCGTGGCAGTGCCAAACCTCCCTTCCTTATGCCAGCCCTCCTCTGCCTCAGCCAGCCCGCTGGGAGCCTAAGTGGGAGAGACCGAGGGACGGACACGGAGAGGGACAAGGGATGGACACGGAGATGGACAAGGGATGGACATGGAGAGGGACAAGGGATGGACACGGAGAGGGACAAGGGATGGACACGGAGATGGACAAGGGATGGACACGGAGAGGGACAAGGGATGGACACGGAGGAAAGCCCCCGGCTCTGTCTGGGGCGGGGGAGGCGTTGTCCCTGTGCCGTCGCCCCTCGGAGGGGAGATGCACTCGCGCAGGGTGGGATCTGTAAGTCAGCCTCCTGCTCTGTGGCATTTCTAGCCCATGCAGGGGGGTCCCGGGCCTTCCTCCCGCCCCTGCCAGCCCCCGGAGCCCCCAGCCCCCTCAGCGGCTCGCAGAGCAGAGCCCGGTGCTCTGCAGCCCCGCAGAGCCGGCGGGACAGCAGCGGGCCCGGGGGGACACAGCCACGAGTGTCCCCAGCAGTGCAGGACAGCACAGCCGGCATGTCCCGGGACATCCCCGCCGCGGGGACCCGGCCCCTGCCGTGGTCAGAAACCTCCCCGTGCCCGCAGCCGCGCTCGCCAAGCACCCCGCAAACTCCCGGGGACCCCGGCGCCGGGGAAACTGAGGCACGGAGGGAAGAGCGCAGCCGGGACAAGAGCGGGTGAGACTTACGAGCCCGGGCTCGGCTCTCGGAGGCGAAGAGGAGCAGGAGGCACCGGAGGAGGAAGGCGAGGGGACCCGCCCCGGGAAGCATCGCAGCCCGTGCTGGTGCCCTGGGGCTTCGCTCCCGGTGCCGGCGGCGCGCTGCCCGGTGTCCCGGGGATGTCTCGGGGTCTGCGCTGAGGGCTTCGCTCCCGCTGCCGGTGCCCGGCGGTGCCGCGGTCTCGATTCCGGGGTCGAGTGCCTCGGAGCACCGTGCGGTGCCCGGGGCTGCCGGAGCCCGGGGGGTGTCGGTGCCCGGGGCTGTCGGTGCCCGGGGGGTGTCGGTGCCCGGAGGTGCCGGTGCCGGGTGCCGTCGCCCCGGGCTGTCGGTGCTGGCAGCGCTCCGGTGCCGGTGTCAGGGCTGTCGGTGGCCGGCGGTGCCGGTGTCCGGGGCTGCGGGTGCCTGGCGGTGCCCGGAGGTCGCGGTGCCGGTGCCGGCGGTGCCGGTGCCCGGAGCTGTGGGTGCCTGGCGGTGCCTGGGGCTATCGGTGCCGGTGCCGGCGGTGCCGGTGTCAGGGCTGTCGGTGCCTTGCGGTGCCCGGGGGTGCCGGTGCCGGTGCCCGGCGGGGCTCGTCTCGCTCCGATCAAAGGCGCCTCCTTTAGGGAGAGTCGAGGAGTTGTTTGTTGGTATTAAAGGCGGAGATCGAAGGGAGGGGGATCCGCAGGGTGGGTAATTTATAAATTATTTTATTATTGTTATATTCCCACTTTTTTGGGGGGTGTTTTAGGAAATTCCTCGGCGGCGGGAGGGAGGAGGAGGGCGGGCGGGAGGTGGTGCGGGAGCCGCAGGGTTAACCCCTGCAGCCCTGCAGCCCGGCCGGGGCTCTCCGGGCCGCACCTCGCCCTGGGGCTGCGAGCCAAGAGGTGGCAGGGATGGGAACATCACCGCCCCTTCTCCCTGTCCAACGGCACCGGGACACCCGGCTCTCCCCACCGGCTGCTTGGCAATCCCTCCTCTCCATAAAGCCCTTTAAATGCCCAGTGTAGCCCCTGCTTCAGGAACCCTCATTATGGAGTGAATTTCGGCAGCTTCCCTAGACCAGATTTTGTGTGGCTTTTCACCCATTCTCCTGTTCCACCCTCACAACTCAGGGGTGCTCAGAGCAAGGCGCTTCATTAGCACACGAATCCAGGATTTAATGCAGCAATAAACACCTCCATGTTCCACCACTGGGAAGGCTGGGATGGAGCTCCCAGACCCCGCAGGGTTCCTGGGCTTCTTCTCTGCAAACACAAGGTCTCTCTCTGTTATCTCCTTCAGCTTTCTCACACCGCTGCCCAGGAAGGAGCTGCCATCACCTGTGATCCCTCTGGTGACAGGAGATCTCCATCAGCCAAGCTGTTCATTTTGTCCTTTAATTCAAGCTCAGAATTGGGCTTTCCAGGCTGTGAGATCTTAGTGCCTGCTGCCATCCCACACTGAGAGTGGCACCAAGACACTGGCCTGCCACAGTGTCCCCAAACCCCTTATCCTGGTCACACCAACCACAAGGCCCATTTCTTGCAGACATGAAAGAAATCAAGAGCAGTTTCTGCAGAAAAAAAAAACCTCTTCTATCCATGCATCATATATTCTGGGAAGAAAGGGGGAAGCACTGAATCCCAGCGGGGAAAAGCAGGGGAATCTTCACCCCACCTTGACTGTCCCCCCCAGGAATGCCTGTGACCCTCCGAGAGCACAGCCCAGTGTGCAGAGCAGAGGGCAGGGCTGAGACATCTGCAGGGATGGCCACAATCTGTTCTTTACCAGCTCCAACAACAATTTTACCACTCGGTGCCCTCCCCTGGGAATGACGAGTGGGATTCTGCTGAAGGAATCCCCAGGAACTCTGGGGATACAGGAGCCCAGAATCCAGGGACACTCTGCTCATCATCTGGCACTGACCACCACAGAGAGCACAAGCTGTGCTGCCACATTCCAGGGCCAGCCATAAGTGGGAATTCTTCTCATAAGGAAGATTTTCTTCCCTAGGCTGCACACTGCGCCTTTCCTTGGAAGTTTGCAGCCCTGCGTCCCTGGCATTTGATCCAGCGTGGGCCAGGAGAAAGGCACATGAGAGGGATGTCAGCTGCAGGCAGCGGGGCTGGGAACCTGCAGGACTGTGGTCTGAAGGGATTGGGCTGCAGGAGTGAGTCCTGTCCGGGAACGGAGGAGCCGCTGAGCTCCTGGGAGTGAGGGGCCCGGAATTCACCCTGGGTTCCAGGTGCCCCAGGGTGCCAGCACAGGGACAGGCACTGCTCCTGCTGCCCCCAGAGCTGGGACAGGCCGGGATGCTGGCCAGGCAGCTGCTAACCACGCTGTTATCCAGGATGGATCATCCTTCACCCTGCAGGGAACCCCACAGAGCCCGCTCACAGCCCGTGGCCAGCCCGCCCTGCTCACCCTCGGGCTGGCACCAACCTCCTCTCATCATCATCAGGGAAAACACCTCCCAGGACTTCACTCTGCTGCTCTTTTGAACCACGGGCTGTGGCATGAGAGGCACCCTGAGCAAAACCGTGACAGCCACGTGGGAACCGCGGCCAGCAGGAGGGCAGGTGGGGCTGCCTAAAGCACAGGAGGGATTCCTGCTCTAATTCCATAGTCTCCCTCTGCTGTTCTTTATGACTAGTGACCATGTCCTTCACCTCTGGCCTGCATTTGAGGAGGAGTCACTGCACCCCACATCAGGCTGCCAGAAGTCCAAGCTATGTCAGCTGGGCACCAAATGGAATGATTTTCTGCCATATTCCACAGAGTAGAACTAAATCGAGCAGTGAGGCGTAATAAGATAATTTACTGATAGAAGCACCTAGTCCAGCCTGGAATGGGAAACCTGGTCCTTTTTTTTAAGAGTCTGAGCACGTTGCCAAGCACAAACCCAAATAAATAGTCTGTAATCTGTGCAAACCAATGACACAGAGAGGACAGTGGTAAGAGATTCTGCTCCAGGCATGGAGATCAGCAACCAGGCAAGAGGCAGGGGTGAAGAAAGGCTGAATAAACAAGGGGGAAGGAGAGAGAGGAGAAATGGGAGAGCAGAGGTCCATGGGCTGTCTGTATCTCCTGTGCATCACGACCCATCCCACCTGCACCCCATGGACGGTGGGCAGCATCTTCTCTGGGAGCACCGGGAAGAGAAACGGCAGTGGCAAAGCCCTGCCAGCTCCTCGGGAGAGGTGAGCAGCAGGGAAACCTTCCCTGACAGGCTGGGCAAGGCTGAGGTTTTGGCTGGGGACGGCAGGATTTGAGGCTGGAGCCTTGCACGGGCTTAGGATTCCCTCTGCAGGCCAGCCCTGAGCTCCACACGTCCCGAGCTGCACAACCACGGGAGGTTCGGGCAAAGGAGCCTCAGAGCCCCCGCAGTGCCACCCCTGCCTGGGCAGGGACACCTGCCACTGCCCCGGGCTGCTCCAGGTCCCTCCAGGGATCCCGGGGCAGCCACAGCTTCCCTGGGCACCCTGGGCCATTTCTTTATGACTCTTGTTGTTAAATATTCCCAGTATTCCACTCAAGCCTGCCCTCCGGCCGTGTAAAAACATTGCCCCTTGTGGGGCTTTGGGCTGGAAGACAAGCTGGAGACACAGAAACCGAGTTGTGTCCAGGGCAGCTGGATGTGCAGCAGCGATTTGGGAGCACAGCTGGCAGGGATCCTTTCCCAAATCCTGCGTGCCTGGGACTCTGCAGAGCTCTCTGCACAGCTCTTTGTCCTGCAGGTAGCTTTGGTGGGGAAGTGTCTCCTGCTCCCACGTTCTCTGTCCCTCCCCGAGGGCTGCCCAGCTCCCAGCCCCCGGTCCAGGCTGATCCCGGGAGCAGCAGCTTTGTGGGGAGCTCGGGAATAGCTCACTCCCTCTGACTGTGGCCAGCAGGACAGACACAAACTGCTGGACTCGGGCCAGTCCCAAACCGCTGCCATCCTTCATCTTAATGAAGTCAGTGCGAGGTTTTTGTTTCGTGAGAAGCAACTTTTCTGTCAACTGGCATTTCATGGAGCCCGCAACAGCAGGGATCCACATGCTGGTATCCTTTTAGTCATTCAACAGCCAGAGACAACTAAAGATAGAAGTGTGGGTGAGATGGGGAGTTAATGATATTCCCCAGAAAGCTCCTGGCACTCGTGCAGAGGCTGTTTCCTGGGCACAGATCAGCCCTTCCTCTCTCCAGCCAAGGAGAGAGGAGCCTGCTCAGGGAGGCTCGAAGGTGTAGGCTTCACCTCTGTCTCTGCAGCCACATTTTTGCTTCTGCCAGCCCAGTGTAGCTGAGAGGGTGCTTCGTTCTGAGCTTCATCAGAGAGGGTGCTAAAATATGATGAAAATACAGATCGGTTTGGTGCCCCAGTAAAGAGATGAGAAGCAGAAGAGAAGTGCAAGAGATTTCCATAGCAACTGGTGCAGAGGCTCTGCCTGCTCTGGCTTGCTCTGAGTCACCGTCCGTGGTGGTTTGTCTCTGGCTGGACGCCGGGTACCCGCCCAAGCTGCTCCGTCAGCCCCCTCCTCAGCTGGACAGCGGAGGGAGCACTGAGCAAAGGCTCCTGGCTCGGGATAAGGACAGAGAGACCAGCCACCCGCTGTGACCACGGGCGGGCAGAGCTGGGGGTGTTCACCGGGGGACACCTCCGAGAGCTTGAAGGGCTCCAGGGGAGCTGGACAGGGACTGGGGACAAGGGATGGAGGGACAGGACACAGGGAATGGCTCCCACTGCCAGAGGGATGAGTGGGATATTGAGAATTAGGAATTGTTCCCTGTGAGGATGGAAAAGCCCTGGCACAGGGTGCCCAGGGCAGCTGTGGCTGCCATGGATCCCTGGCAGTGCCCCAGGCCAGGCTGGACAGGGTTTGGAGCAGCCTGGCACGGTGGAAGG
The DNA here is from genome assembly GCF_017590135.1 of Pyrgilauda ruficollis. Classification (NCBI taxonomy): domain Eukaryota; kingdom Metazoa; phylum Chordata; class Aves; order Passeriformes; family Passeridae; genus Pyrgilauda; species Pyrgilauda ruficollis. Next base: position 97,383 of record NW_024512877.1, on the reverse strand, counting down.
TGTCCCTGCCATGGCAGGGGCGGCACTGGACGGTCTGCAGGGTCCTTCCACCCCCACCCATCTGCGGTTCCATGATTTATCCCCAACAAGCGGGTGCCCAGCCCGTCCCGTCCCGACCGGGAGCGGGGCCGCGCGGGGGGCGCTGCCGCCTGCCGCGGCGATGAATATTCATGAGCGGGCGTGGCCGGCGCGCGCTCATTACTATGCCGCGCGCGGGGCGTCCCCTCATTAATTATGCGGGATGGGCGTGGCCGCCGCGGCCCTTCAAAGTGTGGGAAGATGGCGGCGGCGGCGGCGGGTGCCGGCGTCGCGGTGAGTTCGCGGGGGCTCAGCTCGGGGGGCGGGGCCGGCGGGCGGGAGGTGCGATGAGCTCAGCCCGAGGGGCGGGGCCGTGGCGGGATCCGCGGGGGCGGGGCCTGTGCCCGGGGGCGGGGCCTGTGCCCGGGGTGCGATGAGTTCGCGGGGGCTCAGCCCCGGTCGTGCGGGGCCGGGCGGGGAGGGGCCCTGGGGCTGAGCCCCCTGCCTGGGGCATCGGGAGGCGCCCCGAGGGGATGGAGAGCATCGTCCCCCCCAGGGGATGCCGGCCGCGGGGGTGTTTCCCCACTTCCTCGGGTGTTTTTGTGTAATCTTGGCCCAAAAGTGGACGGTTCCAACAGTGCTGCCAGGAGCTGGGCAGGTTTGTACTGCGTCAAGACAGGAAGGGTTTTGCACCATGGGAAGTCCTAGTCGCTTGTCTAGACATAAAAAAGTCCATCATCCCTGTGTTCATGGCTTTTAGTGCACGTTTGCTCCCTGCCTCCAGAGCCAGATGCCTTCTCAACTCCTAGAAAACTGCTCCCTGTGTTCCCTTGAAAATAAATCCTCGCGTGAGGCAGTGGCATTGCTCTTTCCTGGTGGGAGCTGCTGGAGATGCTCACCTTGCTGCTGTCGGAACTCGGGGTGCACTGGGATCTGCTGGTTGGAGAGGGGTTGCAGCAGTGCTGAGGGGAGCCCTGCAGAGCAAACAAGGATTTAAGCCTCAGATAAACATCCTTGTAGCCCAACCCGTTCCTTTCCGAGCGTGTTTCTGGTCTCCCGCTCCCTGCTTGTGTCAGCACCCTCTAATTGGCTGTGGGAAGAATTGGCAGGATGAGCTTAAACAGCTCAAATTGGTGGTTTGAGCTAACCCCACTAACCTGGAAGAGATTTAGGAAGGCTTCCACGGCAGGATTTGCTGAATCCATGAACAGATGGGCTGCCCAGGGGGAGCTGAGCTGAAGCTCCCGAGGTTCCTCCGGAAGAGGGACAGTGGGGACTCCTGGAGTCCATCTCTGCTCCAGGGCAGTGGTGTCAGTCATGCTTCATTGGACTCCTTGGATGAGAGTGTCCAGCCATGCTGCAGGAATGCCTGTGCACTGTCTGAGCTGGGCTTTTTAGAGTAGAATTAATTTTAATTCTCTGCTTGTCCTGGGCTATGTGAGATGTGTGTGGGACAAAGGGGAATGGCTTCCCACCAGGTTTAGATGGGATACTGGGATGAGGATCTTCCCTGTAAAGATGCTGAGGCCCTGGCACAGGGTGCCCAGAGCAGCTGGGGCTGCCCCTGGATCCCTGGCAGTGCCCAAGGCCAGGCTGGACGGGGCTTGGAGCAGCCTGGGGCAGTGGAAGGCCCATGCCAGGAGTGGAATGAGATGATCTATACAGTCCCTTCCAACATCTGCTGCTCTGTGCTCCTCCACTGGGCCAGCCATCTCACCATGGAAGACATTGGTTAAGCCTGCTTTCCCTTCCTTAAATCCAGCAGCCTACCTTCCAAACACCTTGTCCTTGTTTAGAAGTGGTTTCCAGGAATAGCTGCTTCCCAGGAACCAAGGAGGGGCTGACCCTGCCATTCCTCCTCCTTGCCCTGTCTGAAGGGATGGGTCACATTTGCTTTCTCCCAAGCCTCATGAACCTGTCCTGGTCACCGTGGCCTTATCAATGGACATGTAATGTATATATATATATTTATCTATTTATCAGTGTCTGTAGGCCCTTGAGAGAGGGCAGCGAGGGCAGCAGAGCCCAGCTCATCCCAGTGGTGCCCAGTGCCAGGACAGAAGGCAAAGGACACAAACTGAAACACATCAAGTTTCACTGGCCTTAAGAAAAATACCTTTTGCTCTGAGGGTGACCAAGCACTGGCACGAGCTGCTCAGAGTGTTTGTGGAGTTTCCATCCTCAGAGAGAGTCAAAACCCAACTGGACATGGGCCTGGGCAGCCTGTTCCTGCTGACCCTGCTCGAGCAGAAGGGTTGGGTCTCCAGAGCCAACCTCAGTTATTATGTGATTCTGTTATCAAACACCGATTAAGCTCAGGTATTTAATTAAATCACTTAAAATGTGCAAAATCTTTAAAACTACTCGGTATGACCACTTGACATATGTTGATTATTCCAGCTAAAACCAGCTCATTAGTCATGGTTTCATGTCCCAGTTTTCGTTATTTCCTTTGGGATTCTCCCATGGTAGTGGGCTGAAGGAGCCCTCAGACCCTGCCTGAGGCTGGGGATTCTGCACTAGGTGACCAAATAGGTGTAAAGCCAAAGTCCTTGTCACGACACTTGTCAAACAGCACTGGACAGAAATCGGCAGGGATACATGCTCGCTGCCTGTGTTGTGTCTTGGCATGAGCTGGGTTTCCCTGAGAGCTCCTGGGCGTCTGATTCCCTGGGAGCTGCCCTGCTGCCTTCAGCCTGGCCCCAGCTGCTGCTCCAGAAGGATGCAGGTGGCTCACAGGTCCCACATCCTCTCCCTGAGCATCTCCAGGTTCCACAGAGCACCTGGGAAGGCACCATGGTGCTGCTGCCAGGCCAGACGTGGAGCTAAAGCTGCAGTGCTGCCTGCAGTGCTTTGCTGAGTGAGGTTTCTGATATTACAACAGTTGCTTGGTGAAATTCTTGGAAGGCAGAGAGGAGCAGCAGATGGGAGGCTTGGAGACTGCAGGCGTGTGTTTGAGGATTCAGCTGGCCAAGGAGAAGGAACAGGATATGTTTGCAGCGAGGTGCTCAGCCCGGTTTGTGAGAAAATAAGTACATTCCCATTTCAGAGAATCAGATTTCTCTTGTTTCCCCTCTGCCCAGTAGCAGTGCACAGCAATCACTAAGTGACGCTCGTGCAGGAGGGTTGGTGTGTTTTTGCCAGACTTGTAAAATGACTTCCCCCTCCTTCCTCCCAGTCCTTTTTTAGCAGTGGTTTTCCCCTTTCCCCACTGGACCAAACCAGTCTAGTTCTTGAGCATTTCCTGGTGATTCCTTAAGTTCCTGTCGTTTCTGTTGTTCTGTAGCCTGTCACCAGTTGTTTTTTTGTCTCAAGACCACAGTGCTAAAAGTTTGGAAGTGGCAATCCCAAAGAAGCCTTTCCCTGTCTTGGGAAAAGCAGTGGTTTGCTCCCCACATCAAACTGGTTAAAACTGACACCATTCCTTTTTTCCTCCTTGTCATGGTGTTTTATTGCTGGTGGGATGAGTTAAATTTAAGATTTCCTAGGAAGATAGGAGAGGGTGGCACTCTGGGGCAGTTACTGTGCCATGAGGCTTTCAGAGGACTTGCACCTCCATATCTTTCCTCATTGTCCTCTCTCCAGCACTCCACAGTATTTAAATTATTTTTAATCTGCCATTCAAGCCATTAATGAAGAGAGTGATTAGGAACAGACTCAAAGCTAGCCCCAGTGGTCAGTATGAGAGGCATGGCAGTGGATCATTCGCTCTTGGAAAAAAAAATTTCCAGTTGAGTAGTGGTAACACCTGCGCCAGGGTCAGAAAATTCCTAACTTCTTAAATGTTTTGAAAACATTTAAAATTTCATCTTCAGCTGCAAGTGTTAACTGCCAGGAGTTAAAAGGAAAAGTAGTGAAAACCTCAAGGGAAATGGAAGCTGCAGAGCCTGCTGAAAGTTTCCGTGGAAGCTGGGGGCAAGGGGGACTCGCTGCTGCTGGTGGCAGAGCTGGCACTTGCCTGATGGCTTCGGCTTGGCAGAACCCAGGAGCCTCTGAACGACAGACAGGGAACCAAAGGGTTCTGAATCGGGTTCAGCTTTACTTTCAGTCAGCCCATGCTGCTGAATTCACCAGATGGAGGTTTCTGAATCTTGTGCCAGTAAATACAAAATGTGCTGGTCAGGAGTGCGGCCCCACGGAGATGGTGCGTAAGACACACTTCTGAGCTGCTGTGGAAAGGATGGACTCGCTCAGGGGGATGGAGGCTGCAAGTCAGATGCCTCTTATAAAGAAAACCAGTGTTAAATAATTAGAAGATCTTTTGTCCTCTCAAATAGTGCAGAAATCAGTTGTTTTTTCCAAGACTGAGCACAATAGGATGCAACTCTTGGCTGCCAGCATAAAGAAGCAGGATGCCAGGTTCGATCTGCCACCACGAGTGTTTCAGTGCTCTCGCAGGGCTGGGAAGGAAGGAGCATCCCAGCAGCAGCACTCCCAGCAGCCCTTCAGAGTCAGCTTCGTTCAGGAACCACTTCTGCTGACCCACAGATCACTCGAGAGGAAGGGCAGGCAGGAGATTTGCTGCAAAATCAAGTAAAAAGCCTTTTCTTCCGTGGTTTTGCCTGCTTTGTTGTTGTCCTAGGCTGCAGCACACATTGAACCAGCTGAGCAGCCTTGTCCTGGACCTGAACATCCAGAACTGGCACGGGGAGGTGTGCCAGAGAAAGACAGGGGATGCTCTGATCACCTCATCTTCCTCCCAGTGCAAGGACTGGTCTGGTCCCACTTGGAATGGTTCTGTGCCAACAGCAGCATCCTTGGGTGCAGCCCCCCTCTGCCCTGTCAGCAGAGGGGATGCTACCCCTGTGCCCAGCCCTGGAGGCACCTCTGGGTGCTGTGTCCAGCTCTGGCTCCTCAGCACAGCAGGGACAGGAGCTCCTGGAGCTCAGCAAGGGCCTGGAGCATCCTTGTGCCCAGGACAGGGTGAGGGAGCTGGGGCTGCTCAGCCTGGAGAGGAGCCCCAGCTGAGAGGGGCCTCACCCTAGGTGTCCCTGTGTCTGTCCCTGTGTCTGTCCCTGTGTGCAGGAAGGGCAGAGCAGGGCCCAGGCTCTGCTCCAGGCCCAGCAATGGCCCCAGAGCCACGGGCAGAGCCTGAGCCCAGAAAGTTCCACCCGGACACATTTCCTGTGCAGTGACCAAGCACTGAACAGGCTGCCCAGAGAGATTGTGGAGTCTCCCTCACTGGAGATATTCCAGAACCCTCTGGACACAATCCCGTGCTCTGGGGTGGCCCTGCTTGAGCAGGGAGGTGGCACCAGGTGACCCACAGTAGTCCCTGCCAGCCTGACCCATTCTGGAGTTCTGTGGAATGCAGATGTACATCATTGCATGCATTTTTGTTTTCATCTCTTCTGTGCAGAGTTGGAAATTTGGGGGCTTATCTCTCTTTGACCCCTCTGTAAAATATACAAGCTGGTGCATAAAGATACTGTTGATAAAGTTGCCTCCACCTGGTTGGATCCCTTTAGCTCAACCACGACAACTCAGACGTAAATGCTACTGCATTATTTAAAATTTCCTCTGGCTTGCTGAACCCAGGTGAGAAATGAGAGAGTTGACGTGGCTCCTCTTTCCTGCTGCGTGTTTCCCTTGGGTTAGCTTGTGCCCTGGAGGGGAAAACTCCACCTTTTGAGCTCTGGAGACAAGCCTTAAACATTGAGGAGTAATTGAAGTTTGCTGCAGGCGAGTTACAGATTGCTGCTGCTCTTGGGACTGTCTCCGTGGAAATTTCAGCTTGATAAACTTCACAAAGAGCTGGAACCGCTCAAGGACACAATTGAAAAAAAATTTTGGGAAGCCGGTGGAAGGTTTCCAGCGTGGCTGGTTGCAGGAGCAGGGAATGCAGCCTGGCCTCCCCAGCATCAGCATCTCTTGGGATTTTGATCACATGTGTAGGGACACGTGGGATGTTGTCCTTTAGAAACAAGCCTGGCTCCTGCAGGCGTGAGTACGAGGAAATAGCAGCTGTTTTGCCCGGCAGCTGGTCACTGGGTGTTGGATCCACCCACCCTGCCATGTACCTTTCCTTTGGAGCCAGATAGAACAAAAGGGAGGTTCTGTGAGGGGGGCTCAGCCTGGGAAGGAGGCTCAGGGGGGTCCTTGTGGCTCTCCACACTTCCCTGACAAGTCGGGACAGCTGGGGAGGGGGCTTTGGGCTCTGCTCCCAGGGAACAGGGACAGGACAAAAGGAAACAGCCTCAAGCTGTGCCAAGGGACGTTCCCTTTGGGAAGCAGGAGGAATTTCTTCACCGGAAGGGTGATCAGGCATTGCCTAGGGAGGTGGTGCAGTCCCCATCCCTGGAGGTGTCCAAAGGACAACTGGATGGGACACTCAGTGCTCTGGGCAGGATGACAAGGTGGGATTGGTCAAGATTGGGATCAGTGGTTTCACATGTCTTTCCCAGCCTAAATAATCTTGGGATTCTGTGAAAACCTGCGGTGGAGCTGCTGGTTTATATCCTTTAATTTTAGCAGGGTGGGGAAAGGAATTACCCCTGATGTTTCCTCCTTGCTCAAACCTGCTCCATCCTGACTGTAGCACTTTGGGATGATGAGCTGTGCTGCACCCTGCCTGGAATACTGACATGGATTGAGCCAGGATGGTTGTCCAGGGGTTGTTGTTTTGTTCTGGTTGTTCCCTTTTGCCTCCAGGCTCCTCCAGCTGAAGTGCAACTCGCCCAGACTTGCACTGCACGGAAGTGGGAGGGAGCTTTGAGGGCGATACAAGCAAAGGACTCCTTTGGGAGTAAGAGACTCCAGGGGTGGAAGTTGAGCTGCAACTGTGTGCCAGTATGCTTTTGGTTTCTGACTTCCCGAGGGGAAAGGAAGGAAGTGGGAGCAGGACAGGGAACTCTGCCAGGCAGAGCATCCTGCCCGCTCAGACCCTGATGTGGGGAGTGCCCTGCAAGCGGGGGAAAGGCTGGGCTCGCTCGGGATCCGTGGGACAGCAGTGCAGGCGCTGCAAGGCATGAGGAGGAGGCATTCCCGAGCAAACAGGGAGCGTTCCCGATCCTCTGGAGCGGCACAGGGACAGGGCTGTGAATGCGGGGTGTGCTGCTGCTGCTGGCAGCCTGTGGGCCTGGGCTGTCTGCCTGCAGCAGGCACCTGAAGCCTGCCTTTGCTCCTGGGACTCAGATTCCCTGTGCCTGGAGCCTGCCTTTGCTCCTGGGCCTCAGATTCCCTGTGCCTGGAGCCTGGGTTTATTCCCGGAACTCACATTCCCTGTGCCTGAAGCCTGCCTTTGCTCCTGGGACTCAGATTCCCTGTTCCTGAAGCCTGGCTTTGCTCCTGGGACTCAGATTCCCTGTGCCTGAATCCTGCCTTTGCTCCTGGGACTCAGATTCCCTGTGCCTGAAGCCTGGCTTTGCTCCTGGGACTCAGATTCCCTGTGACATCCCCGAGCTGTTCCTTCACCCCTCTGTTTACATCCTCCCAGTGCTCCCTGATTGCTTAACTGCTTGTCAAGGACTCTTGAGAATCTCAAAGGAAACTCTGGGAAGTGCAAAGTGGGATTGCTTGGCCATTCTCCTCCTGATGTTTCTCTGTGTTAAACAGAGCTGTGATAGCAATAGCAGAATATAAACATCTGGGGTTGAAAAAGTGCTGCAGAAGCTCTTGTGCAGCCTGTGGAGATCTCACTCTTTTTGGGAAATAATGGCCAGCACCAGTTATCCTCCACTAAAAAATATTTCCTTTCTTTTCTCTTTTCTTTCCAGACTTTGTATTCAGAGCACCCATTAAATTAAGCAAAACAGGAGAACTCCGAGAAGAATATGAAAGCCAGCTAAGGAAGGTCAGTATTTTGGGCAATTGTGTTTTTTCTTCCAGAACAACTTGGATTTCCTGCAGGAATGCCATCCTACCTGTAGGGAAACCTGAAGGGCTCTTTTTTCCTGTTCTGTAACAAAGGTCATTTATTCTCTTTATACTGTTCAGCCAGTTCAGGAAATGGCTGTAATTGAGCATGTAGAAGCCAAGTTTTACTATCTTAGCCTGCCTTCCAGAACATGGAAATGTACCTTCTTTAGAGTGACTGTTTGGTTATGGATGTAATTCCATAAAAGCTTTTGCAGCACAAGGTATCTCCTTCCTCAAAAACAAACTATTCCAAACTAGAGCTTTCTATTTATTTTTAGCCAAGAATAAAATGTCTTTTAAAGACAAAAAAAAAAAAAAAATCTTTTCAGCTGGTTTGGAATTAAAGCCCATGAAAATATTTTTTAGATTTTTGATCTTTGTGATCTTCTTTTCCCTTGAGATGGATCCAGCCGCTCGCTGATTATTTTACCTGCCAGGTAAAAGGAACCTGAGGGGTTTTTCATTGTTGAAGAATTTTCTTTGGGTTTTCACTTGTAAATCTCAACAAGTTTTAAAAGGGCTGTGATGCTGATTGAGTGAGTTAGAAAAACAGCCTTGTCTGAGTAGGAAAATAGGTGATATTTCAGGTAGATAGCTAGTCTGGGAAACACATATGTGTGAGGAGACAGTCAAAAAGCATGGAAGGGTCTTCCCTGCTGCTTCTCCATGTATGGAGTTAGCAGTGACACTGATGGGCACTGTCACTGCGGGTTACTAAGGTAGCTCTGGCTGACTGTTTCAGTAACTGATCGCAGGAATTGCAAGCTCCTCTCAGTTGAGGTGCCTTGCCAGGAAGGCAGGGACACTTTGTGTGCAAAGGCGTGGGACGGGTGGCATTTTCAGCAGCAATTCTCCATCAAATTTAAGGAAGCACATTTGCAGCATGGTCAGGCTGCAGCTGGAAAGGTTCTTACATCTACAGCTCGACTTCAGCAAAAAGATACCACGTGCAGTCCAGTGCCAACCCTTCTCCCTTCCCTTCCAGTCAGAAGGAAATTCTTTACACGTTTCTAGCACTTGGGCATGTTTTTGTCTTGTTCAGCCTGCTGCCTTGGCCAGATGGGAGATGGGTTTCTTCCCCCTGCCAGCTTCAACTTGGTTTTTGTGAAGCTCAGCTGGAAGAGCCATGTGGGAGGAGATTCTGTGAATCGTCATCTGAGAGGAAATGGCAGTGAGATTTGGCTGGTAAAATGACAACTGATGATGCAGCCACACTGTTTCCTTATTCACAGAATCAGAACAGAATCACAGAGTCGTTTAGATGGGAAAAGCCCTCTGAGATGGAGTCCAGCTGTTCCCCCAGCACTGCCAAGGCCACCCCTATCCCATGTCCCCCCGTGCCACATCCACATGGCTTTTAAATCCCTGCAGGAATGGGGACTCCACCAGTGCCCTGCAGGCTGTGCCAGTGACTGGCTGTCCTTTAAGGGAAGGAATTTACCCTGGTATCCATCCTAAACTTACTTCTTGTCCTGTCACTTCTTACCTGGGATGAGAGACTGACTCTCACCTGGCTCTACCCTCCGGTCAGGAAGTTGTAGGGAAGCTGATCTGAAAATTGTCCCTGTTGCTGCTTATCAAGGATTCTTGGTATCTCTGAATTTCTGAGTCAGGGAGGACTCAGGTTTGGGAATCTAAGCTTGTATATGATTTGGTTTCCTTCCCTGTCTCAAGACACTGGGTTTCATCCCAGCTTCCCTTCCTGTGGAATGGGGATAACCTGGGCTTTCCTGCTGAGGAAGGGACAGAAGCATTTCCAGACCTTTTTACATCTCCCAGCTGTGAGTTGTTTTACATATCTGAACTCTTGACTTGCTTCCACGCTTTTTGCAGTTGAAAACAAAGTGGTACCGTAATTACGTACTGAAGAGATTTTATTTGACGTGGATTATCTCATAGCTTCATTTTCTCAACTGGCTTTCAGAATGAGGTAGATCTTTGCTGTCTGTGCAGGACAGCAAGATTGGGTTTTCCTCTTTGGTGCCCTTGGTGCTCCTGCATTTTATGTTTTTCCAGAGGAGGCTGTCATTTCTGTGCACTCAAACCCTAACTCACCCTGTCCAGCTGTCTTTCTGTCTACCACAAGCAAGTCTGTTGCTTGTGAGCACACGGAGTGGGAGGGAAACTCCTACCTGAGGCATGTGCTGACATGCAGCTCCCAGAGCCAGGGCAGACGGAGCAGGCGAGGGAGGCAGCAGACCTGGACAGTTCCTGCAGGGAAGAGACGATACCAAACGTGAGTTTGCCAGACTTTTGGAATGAAATGTTAGTGTCAGGAATGGTGGTTCTGAGTGAACAATTGTCAATTGCTTGTACAGCATTTTTTTCCCCCTGCAGCTGCAGTATCCAAAAGGACTAAAATGCATTTTCTGATAACTGTGCTGTTCACAGCAGCTGTTGGTCCTGCATCCAGTATTTCAGAGATGCTACTCAGATAAAGCGAGGTCCTTCTCCCAGGGTACATGTTTCACACTACATTGTTTCACTTTCTTGCCCTCCTGTCTCAGCACAGCATTGCCATGTCTGGAAGGAAATCCTCTGGGAGACAATTTACATTAAGGCTACTCCAGATTATTATTTTTGAAATTAGTACAGATTTTATCATTAGAGTTTGATTTTGCTTAATTCTGGAGCGAAATTCTTTTTTGTATTCTATTAATTAGGATTAGGATCCTGTTGTTGCCTTTTTGACTTCACTATCAGCAAAGCTTGGCTTGTCACCTCACACTAATTGTGCCATGGATTTTCCCAAAATCCTTAAATATTCCTGTGTGTTGTTACATATTCTTGTGTCTTTTGATTTTATAATTTAGCCAGAAAAGTGAATTTTTCCATATAACTTTCTTCCACATGAAAAATATAGGAGGGACACGAGTGCTGGGTGGTATTTCAGCCAGCCAAAAAAAACCCAAAAAACCTTTGTGATAAATCTTGGTGTGAATTTGTTTTTCAGATGCTTCAAAAAAGGCAGAGATGCTGTTGACTTAGAGCAGACTATTCATCATGTCTGCATCATGTGGTCACAATCTCTGTTAGTCAGGCACTGTTGTAGTTATTGCTTGAGATTATTAATAGATGAGGAATTTAAAGATACATCTTAAAACAACGCTAAGCAAGGAGTCAAACCGGTCTTTGAAGATATTTGCTGAACACCCACAATCAGCCAAACAGTGGAGTTTTTCCTGGTTTCTGCCTTTTTTCTTCCTTGTTTTCCTCCTTGTTTCTCTCTTCCTCATCTCTGGCAGCTTGGATTCAGTAGGATTTGGGTCTTTGCCAATTTGAAAATCACAATGTGCTTTTCCTGTAATGCCTCGTGAACTCTGTTTTCTTTGTAATCCTTATGTCCACACTTCTGAGGTTTTGCCTTCCTCCAGCAGGGAAGAAAAACACTAAATATTTTTTGAAGAAGTTGTTGCTGCCTTTTTGAGTTAGGGAGCTTCTTAAGCACCTGAGATGCCTATGCCAAAATATGAGGAAAAGCCCAGGGATATGAATTCCTGGTGCTGTGATTCATGAGCAGGACAAAGAGGTGTCAGTCAAAAGTCTGGATAACTTCTGCATGGAGGGTGGATGGAGGAAGGAGGGAGGATCTGTTCTGTGTACAGATAGATGTAGACTACTCCTGGGCTGTGTCTAAGTTGAGGCAGAGGCAAGACACAAGCTGGGAAAATGGCTGGGTGATAGAGGGAGAACCTGGTTCCCCTGGGCAGGGACAATCAGATGGTGCCAAGCCTGTTCCTCAGGAAAAGGTAGTGGAAAGGAGGAGAAAAGGGGTCTTGTTGGTTTTGACAGCAAGTCTGAAAAAAATATCCAAAAAACCTGGCAGAAAAGGGGAGTTTGATTCCTTAGGTGAGGAGAACAGTGCAGCAGGACAGGCAGCCCATCAGAGTCCATGTACCTTGTGTCCCAGATCCTGGCTTTCCCTGTTTGAAGCTGAATTCAAGCTTTGAGCCTTTGCTTTGGGGTCAGCTGTCAGGGGAAAGGTGGCCTCTCTGGATCCCCTCCATCCCAACATACTGGTGAAACAGTGGGATGTCATCTCTCGTGTGGCTTTCAACATGGGAATTGCTGCATCTCACCTTTTATTTTAGATGCTGCTGCTTGTGTGTCTGCCAAATTGTGTGTGCCGCACGTCAGGCCATTGGGAGGCTAAAACTGAAATATCACAGCTTGCTTGAAACTGGTGTTGCACATTTTTATATGTAGTGTGATCACCTACAAGTAGAGAAAAGCTTTTGTCTCTCTATTTTAGAAAATACAGTGGCAGAGAAGGCTTTGTCCAGCCCTGGGCCTCACGGTGCCTTTGTTGTTTTGCAAAGAAGGTAAAATCCATGATTCTTGTGTATAAACCACAAATGTGGCATAGAAGCAAACCAATCTTCACATTATTGTGAGAGAGAGGCGGTGGCTCCACAGTAGAGAAATGAAGGCACAAAATTAAATGATGTGACCAAAGTCTTGGTCTTTCCAGTCTGTAAGTCTAGGACTTCAAATTATAACTACTCTACCTCTCTTGTCCTAATTTCCAGCTGAGAGAAGAGAAACTGCAAGAAGAAAAGACATCAGAGGATCTGATTCACAAGTTCATCCTAGATGACATGGATGTAGGGAAAAGAAGAATGGAGGAACAGCAGAAAAAAGATGAATCTGTAGTGCTGAAAGGGAACCAAGACTGTGTAAGTGAGCTCATGCTTGTCCTTCCTGCCCACATATCAAAATTTTCATTCTTTGGCTTTCCAGGATTCCTTGATTGAGTTTTAATAGTTTATGAAGGCTATGAGCTGGCAGATTATAAAGATCCTTGTTAAAGAGAACTGTCTTCCAAGGTCTGTTATGACTGCAGATGTTCTCCTAGAGGTTTCTGTCCCCCTTTTTACCCTCTGCTGTGTGACTCTTCCTGACACAGCAGATCCCCACAGCTTTGGGGATATCCTTGCTCTTCAGGCTTGCATGCATTTCCATGAATAATTGTCCATGGATGTTCTGCAGTGAAGTTGTACAACTGAAGTTCAACACAGTCTTCATGCTGACTTCTGCCTGTTTCCCAGTTCATTTGGGAGGCCCTGCAGGAAAATGCTCTTAAAATTTCCATTTGATAGGCTGACCCATGGGGGCTGAGTAACCAACACTGTAGTAACCTCTGCTGTAGAATTTTCCCACATTTTCTTGATCAATAGGTTACCTTTATTTGATGACTAACAGCTATGTATAGGAGCTATGTGCTTATTTTTGTATTTTTTATGCCTTATGTCTTCTCAGTATAATCAGAAATGGGGGATGTGGGGATCTTCAACACTTTTGCAAGAAAGAGCTTTATTTTCCAAGTTACTCTTTTTGTTGTGCATGTCAGCTAACTGTTCCTTGATTGACTTCAGTTTCCTGAACGTCTCTCGGACTCCGAGAATGAAGAACCATTCCAGGGCAAGCAAACACATCGGTCAGCTTTTGTTTCCAAGACCAGTGCTTACTCCTTTGCTTTCCTTTCAGGGTAAGATGCTGAGACTTTATTTAATGTCCTTTAAAGATGTAAACACACCTGACATGCTCCAATTCAAATGGTGGTTCCATTCTAAAATAAGTGGGGTTTTTTCTGGAATTTTAGAGCAGACTCATTGGTAGAATGTGGTGTCTGTCTGATTACTTCCTACCTGGAAGTTAATGTTCATCCCATGAAGGAGGAAAATCATTGCCTGTAGATTTAAGCCATTAGTCAGAAATCAAAATTCTGTAGGATGAGCTCAAGAGTGCTGGTTCCCTTCTGCAGCACAGATCTGAAGGGATAGATAGCATCAGCCGCAAACTCCCTGGAAGGCTGTTGCTTGAGGCAGAGGAAGCAGCTGAATAACCAGGTGTGTTTCCAGGTGAGAAGCAGAGGGGTTTCCCCAGCTTCCTCCTCTGCACTGACCTCAGTTCACTGTGGGCCATGGGCAGAGGTGCTCGTGTTTCAGTGTGGGGCCCCTGAGCGCAGAGCAGGACTCTGCTGCAAATCCAGGATTCCTGGATCCCTTTGCCCGAGGGCACTGGAAGTATCTCTGCCAGCCAGGTGCTGCCAAGGCTGGTGCCTCTCCCACAGCTAGCAACTGCCAGGGCTGTTGAGCTGGTTGTTCCCAAGGTTCCTGTTCTCACCCATCTGCTTTTCAGGAATTTAACCTCCAAGGTGGAGAGGAGTCGGAGCTGCAACGACACCATTCAGGAGAGATCCAAGAGCAGGCAGAGATCAGCCCCAGCCACCAAAGCAAAGGTACAGGCAGCGTGTGTAAACAGGTTCCTGTGTGTAAATGTTCTTATCTGAGCTTACACAGCACCAGTAATCTGGAGATATAAAATATGGGCTTTGTGGCCCCGTTATCGCCGTGGGGCCAATCGCCTCCTTGTGGCTCCCAATAAAACCTGCTGGGTTAGGAATTACTAAACAGAAAAGCAGACAGGTGTCAGAGTTCTTGTGTAGCGTTGGAGGCTAATTGCAAGTTGAAAGGGTTCTAATCAGGCTTTTGTTTTGTGATTCATTTTCTTTTCAAGGCTGAATCCCCAGACAGGTAAAAAAAATCTTCTAGAAGTTTAGGAAAATCCTCTTTTCCTTTCCCTTTCTCTCCAAAGCTGTTTAAACAGAGCAAAACTCATTGCATTCCTGACATCAGGGTACATTGGCACTTCCATACTGCAGAAGATACAAAGGCCTGGTCTTCATAGGATCACAGAATGGTTTGGGTCGGAAGGAGATGGCCTTTAAAGTCACTCCTCACCCAAACCATCCTGTGACTGTGCCACTTTGCCATCAGAGTGGTTGTTACTTGTGGCAAGAGCAGCTCTTAGACTGAAATAAATGTGGCACCGCGATTGTGCTGGGCTCCGTAGTGTGCTGCTCGTGTCCCTCCTCGGCCGTGGAAGGTGCTGTGAGCAGCAGAGGCTGTCGGGGACGGCCGTGCCCCGCAGCCATCCCTTCCCCAGCTCTCCAGGCCAGCGCTGTTCCCAGCTGTGCTGCCTTGCCTTGCAGGTGCTGCCGGTGCCGGGCGCCTCGCCGCCGCTGCTGGGGGTGCTGTCGTGCGCGCAGAACCACCGCTGCCTGTCCGCCCCGGAGCTGACGGCCGAGAGGCGCCTGCTGCTCAGCGCCGTGTCCTCCCTGTCGGCCCTGCACCGGCCCGAGCGCTCCATCAGCCCCGAGAGCAACGACAGCATCTCCGAGGAGCTCAACCACTTCAAGCCCATCGTCTGCTCCCCGTGCACCCCCCCAAAGAGGCTGCCCGACGGCAGAGTGCTGAGCCCCCTCATCATCAAATCCACCCCCAGAAACCTGAACCGCAGCCTGCAGAAGCCAACCACCTATGAGGCCAGTCCTAGAATACTGAAAAAATGGGAGCAGATATTTCAGGAGCGTCAGATCAAAAAGACTCTCTCTAAAGCAACCCTTACGTCCTTGGCTTCGGAGCCTGGGGAAGACGTTGTGGTTCCTGACCTCACCAACTCCAGCAGCTGCACTAAAGAGCAGCCACAAGCGCAGGAGGATCACCTTCCCCCTGACACAGCAGGAGAGCCTCGCCCTGAGCTGGATTTCTTCCCTTCTGTCAGTAAAGTGAAGCTGGGGAGGGGGAGTGAGAAGAACAGGGGCTCACAGGCCTTAACCACTGATGATGGTGCTGCTGAACCAGATGTGAGATCAAGTGTAACCTCCCTAAACACACGAGTGGCTGAAGTCCCTGACCTAAAGGTGAATGCATTCATGGACAAATCCTGTCTCAGCCTGGGCCCGAAAGTGCTGAGCAGGAGACTCATGGGCATCAGCGCATCCCTGCCTGACAACAGCACGCTCGGAGTCCCCATCAAGCCAGCGGGGAAAAAGCAGCTGAAGTACCTGAACAACAGTGAGCTGATCAACGTCCAGAACAGCACCTGCAACTCCGTGGAGAACATCATGGGGGAGCAGCCGCCGCTGCTGCGGCGGGGCCGGAAGCGACGCTGCAAAACAAAGCACCTGGAGCACAACGGCTCCGTCAAAAGACTGAGGCACGTGGCAGGGGAGGCGGGCCTGCCGCCGGAGGTTCGGGAAGTGGAGCAGAAGCTCCAGCAAGAGGAGGAGGACAGGAGGCTGGCCCTGCACCTGCAGCGGATTTTCGACAGCGAGAACAGGACAGTGGACAGGCGGAAAGTCCGTGTGGATCGGTATCTGCTGCGGTCCAAGAGCACTCTGGGTGCCAAGTAGCACTGCTGGACGATGTTGCCTTTCTAGAGGACGATGAGGTTTATCAGATTATCTTATAGGAAAACTATTTTTTGCCCTACTTCACCCATGCAGTTGTTTTTTCGTTATGGTGGTAAGACATTTCTGGGTCCAGTTCAGAGAGAAGCCAGCGTCCTTTCAGATTTAAAAAAAAAAAGAGAGAATGAGAAAAAAAAATCCTCCGGTCCTCTGTGGTCCGTTGGTCTGAAGGAATTGTCTGTCGTCCCTGTGAATACACTGCAAGGCCTCCCCAGGCAGTTGGACACACCTAGAATCCCCAGCTAGGAGGGTTGTGAACGTGGGGTATGAGGACCATCGCTTGCCAAGAGAAATCTGAGCTCTGCTCATAGAAACTGTCTGAGAGTCTTCTCCTCTCTGCCTGCCCCATTTTCTCCCTCAGGCTGCATCTGGTTGTGGGGTCAGCCTCTTATCCATGCTCTGTATTTCTCCTGGGGAGTCCTAAACAGAGCCTCCCTGTAGTACTTCCAAATGAATGTATCTCACTGTCTGCAGCAGCAGT
This sequence comes from Pyrgilauda ruficollis, assembly GCF_017590135.1. Lineage (NCBI taxonomy): Eukaryota > Metazoa > Chordata > Aves > Passeriformes > Passeridae > Pyrgilauda > Pyrgilauda ruficollis. Next base: position 80,773 of record NW_024512877.1, on the reverse strand, counting down.
ACAGATCATTTGTCACTTTCTTGAAGCAGAAAGCCAAATGCAGTGAAAAGAAAGACTTAAAATAAGGATTTTACTGAAAAACCTGATAGGGGTTTGTAATTTCATGTTCCTGACAGGAGAGAGAGCTCAGGTGGAGCAGCTGGAGCCACACGCTGAGCACTGGGACCCTGGGAGCTTTTCTCCCAGTCCATGTCTTTTCCCAACCAGCAGGGTTTCCTGTTCTTCCCTATAGTGTTGAAGAAAGGGAAACACGGCTCAGGGAGTTTCTGGAAGGACGTCCTCCCAGCTGCCACGTCCCTTGCTCAGTTGAGAGCAGTCTCAGCACAGCCAAGGCCTGTCCTTGCATGTCCCAGAGGAGCATCCGTAGAGATCTGGGCATTGCTGTGCTCTCCAGGCAGCTGATGGGACGGGAGCCCGACTGTCCCAAGGGCTGCCCTGCCCCTGCTCCAGCTTCCTGGCTTCAGCTCACACCACTAAGAAAGCTCAGGTGAGTGATGCACTAAAAAGTTCCAGGCACGAGGCTGCCTGGAGCAGAGCTGGCTCAGAGCCTGGGCTTGGTGCAGCCTGTGTTCTCTGCCCAGATGTGGCAGGCCACCCGCTGAGTGTTTCTAACCCTCTTCCATGGATTAATTTCATGGATTATTTCCAGTAACGTAGCCCAAAAAGTACCCTTCCAACTCAGTCCCTGGCAGCTGCCTTGCAGAGTATTCACAGGGACCCTCGAGGCCCACGGGGACCTTTGCCTGGGACAGGGGTGTGACTTCACCCGTCCTGCCCCCGTGTGCCAGGTGGCAGGGCTGTTCTTGGGATGAGCACAGTGCAGGGGCAAACTTCCCTATGGATCCTGTGAAGGGAGGGCAGGCAGTGCACATAAACAGCCAGATCTGATCGAAGACAACTGCATTGCCCAATTTCCTCTATCTGAAAATGGCTGAATTTCCTCCCTCCATCTTAAACAGTCAAAAAGAAAACAGGAACTGGTTTTCTTTTTCACTGCAAGGACCCTGGCAGGCTTTTTTTCCTTAATTGAACTGGATTTAGAAAGAAACCAAAAACCAGGAAAAAAAAAAAAGAAAAAAGAAATCTTATATTTTATTGGGTAAAATTTATATATTTTAAATACTATATTTCAACAGATCGACACTTTTGTTTTGAGAAATCTTATAGCAATGATTCCATAATATATATCTCTATCTCTGTATCTCCTTGCCACACAAACTACTGGATGGTTCAGGTTGTACCTGGGGCTGGTGAGCCCTGGCCTGCTCTGCCTTCCTGGCACTCCGGGCCCTCTCCTGCGCCGCAGCCTCGGCAGCTGCTGCTTGAAGCAGGCACTTTGGACCCAAACCAAAACCTGCTCCTCTGTCCAGCTGTGAATTAGAAGGAAATTAAGGAATTAGAGCCTTGGCTGGACCCAGAAGAACAGCACAGAGAGAAGTAGTGATGGCCTGGATCTGCCCTCGGAGCTCAGGAGGGAAAGCCGCAGCTTTAACTCGGACTCCGTGCTGGATTTCCCAACATTTTGAGCTGCAGTATGCACTTCCCAGGTGCATTTAGATTTAGAATTATTTTTACAGGCCCCCTTTTCTGTGGCTCATCCCTGGAGCCCCAAACACACTTCCCTAAACAGTTTCCTTTTTTCTCGTGGTGTTTGTGGGGGTTCAACTGGGGCTGGGCCACTTACACCACAAAAAAATCAATTTACACGCTGAATGTATCTTTTCTTTCCCCTCTTAAAACAGATTTCACAGCCCAATGCACTATGCCAGTGTCTTAAATACCTTCTTTTGAAAAGATTTTTAAAATGTTTAGGGGTTTGTGCGTTAATTTCCTGATCCCAAATCCAAGCCGGGCAGAAGTGTAGGAGACAGTGCTTGGGCTGGAGCTTGTCCCCAGCCAAAAAAAGCTTCATGGGACCCCCTGGCTGCCTCCAAAACAGAGATCCCAACTCCCCAGGCATCACGCACAGGCCATGGCATCTGCGTTCAAGGAGACCTTTGGATGTGCAGTCGCAATCGTGTCGTGGAAGGGTTGCGGCGATGCAAAGCCAGGATGAATGTTTTATTAATTTAACACTCTCCAAGTTTGTGTAAGCTTGCAAAAAAACAACAAAAATTGTAAATAATTACACTCAAAAGAGCAGGAGCACCCAGCCTCTCCCCGTAAAGGTCAGGAATGACACCACCTTTGCCAGAAATCATGCCAGCTGAGAAGGAAAATACCTCCTGCTGAACGGTGGATGCAGCGCGAGATTAAACCAAGTATTTATTCACACTTCTCTGAAAGTCCTTTGTAAGCCTCAGCTGCCTTCCCTCCGGGATGAAGGCATTCCTTGCTGGCTGTGGGACAGCAAAGGCGTGGGAGTGTCCTCCCGAAATGTCTCATCTGGAGGGGCTGGGGTTGGTTCCCTGACAGAAGGACTGTGTCTGCCAAAGATGCCACCGACTCCCAGAAAGTTGCTTTCCGACCCTCTGGAGCTCTCTGCCCGGGAAAAGCCGTACAGGAAGGTCCGTGTTCGGAGTCAGCGATGGGATAAATGAAGGAAAAGTGCCAAAAGGGATCATGCCAGGTGATTGTATGACGTTGTTTATATTGTCAGTATTTCTCTTCCAATGCTATTGTACATGCAGTGCACAGTAGTCATGAAGTGTAGCTTGAACAAGCGCTTCTTTGTATTTTCTCAGTGGAAGCAGAGGGGGAGATCGAAGCCTTAAAGACTCTCACAGATTTTAGAAAACAAGCCTTTAGCAATGCTGCGAGGGCAGGGCTCCTGGCCCTGGGGCAGGACAGCCCCGTCCTGTGTCCCGGCCGTCCGGCGGCAGGCTGGCAAGGAGCTCGTCCCGCGCCCGAGGGGAGCCTGGCTGGACACGAGACGGAGCCCACCCGTGTCCGTGGTGGAGCCCCTGGGATGTCAGCAGCGCGGAGCCGGGCCGATCCCCGCGTGTGTGCCCCGCCGTGCCCGCCAGCACCGGCACGCTCCCGGCCAGCCGCTCTCGCTCACTATGCAAACGGGGCGTGCGGGGAGCGCCCGGCGCCGCCACGCTTCCCCCAGCAGCGCTTGGGCCGCATGTGTGAGCGTGCGAGTGCGGTGGCACGCGGGCATCTTCATGTTGTGGCTTCTGTTGTTCGAAACAGAGTAAACCCTGCTTGTGAAACACTTGTCACAAACCAGAAATACGCCGACAAATGTGTACAAATAACAGTGTTTGTTCTAACAGCAACCGGGACTTGAACTGCAGGGCAAAGGCCGAGGTTCAAACAGAATAAAACCAGATTCTGACGGTGAAACTCCCTGCTTCTTGCTGTGCTTGGAAACAAGCAGGATCCTGCTGCTGCTTGTCCCAGACAGGTGACACTGGCCTCCATCCGAAGGAGCTTGTGGAGTAGTTGTGGAATCACAAAATCATTTGGTTGGAAAAGCTCGGAGACCCAAGTTCCCCTTCCTCGGGGGACAAACCCATTTTAATCCGAGGCTGATCTCCCAGCAGCTGGGTTTGGGCTGGGCTTCCTCCGGCTGTAGGTGCCAGGGAGCCCAGCAGGGTCCGTGTGGCACGCTGGCAGAGCTGAGCCGTGCTTTCCCTGTGGGCAGGGAGAGGCCGGTGCCGCTCGCCCCTGCTGCCCGGTCCCTGCCATCTGCAGCAGGACATGCTCCAGCTGTCTTTCTCCACTTCCAGCTCCGCTGGCACCTCCGAGTGCCCGGGAGCGCTGCCAGAGGCCGCTCCGGGACTGGAGCCTGCCGCGCTCCCACCCTGCCTGCCCTCACAAACACTGGGACAACGTGCGGCTTCCTCCGGGAATGGCTTGGCACAGCCAGGGCAGCAAGCCAGAGCCGATTCCCACCAAAAGGAACAGAGGCACAGAGAGGCTCGCTAGTAACAGGCTCGAGCAAAGGCAGGTGGAGATGGAAACCCATCGCTGGCTCTCACTGCAGGGAGATGCATCTGCCCGGAGACCGGACTGGGGCTGGTTCCTTTAACGTAAAACTGATACCCTGCATCAAAGCAGCTAAACTGGATCAGCCCCAGTGGCCATCGAGCTTAGCACCGCATCTCCTGTGATGGAAAACAGGGTTCCTTGTTGTGGCAGCTGTACATGAGGGGTCTGATTGAGGAGGAATAAGCAGCATCCTCCTCTCGTGGCTCAGCCACACAACAGGGCTGCTGTATCGTGTTGGAGAGCGTGGAACCATGGAATAGTTAGGGCTGGAAAAGGCCTCCAAGGTCATCGAGTCCCCCAGAGCTGCAAGGCCACCGCTATCCCATGTCCCCAAGTGCCACATCCACACGGCTTTAAATCCCTCCAGGCGTGGGGACTCCACACTGCCCTGGGCAGCTGTGCCAGGGGTGGACAGCCCTTTTGGGGTCGGACGGGGCTTGGAGCAGCCTGATCCATTGGAAGGTTCCCCTGCCCGTGGCAGGGGGTGGGGCTGGATGGGTTTTAAGGCCGCTCCCAACCCAAATCCTGCAATTCCATGATGCGAGCACCTTCCGCACGTCGCGGGGATGGCGGCGGGACGGACTGCATTTCCCAGCGTGCCGCGCGGCGCGAGGGGCCCGGACTTCCTGCCACGCGACCAATCAGGAGCGCCCAGGTGTCGCGGGCGGGGCGGGGGCGGAGGCGGCGAGAAGATGGCGGCCAAGAGCGGCCGGAACGGGCTCCTGGACAAGGTACGGCGGGCGGGGCTCCTCGGCCGCCCGAGCGGCCCCCGCCCCGGCCGGGGCCCCGGGCAGCGCCCCGCCAGCCCCGCGCCTTCCCCCGCCGGCCACGGGCTTCCATCTTTCACTCCTGGGTGTCCCTCCCTCAGCCCTGGGCATCCCCCTCATGACTGAGCATCCCCCTCAAGCCTGAGCATCCCCATCCCTGAGAATCCCCCCTCAGCCCTGGGCATCCTCATCCCTGGGAATCCCCCTCATGACTGAGCATCCCCTCTCATCCCTGAGCATCCCCCTCAGCCCTGAGCATCTCCTTCATGCCTGGGCATCCCTCTGCCCTGGGCATCCCCATCCCTGAGAATCCTCCCCCACCATCCTCCCTTCAGCCCTGGGCGTCCCCCTCCAGCTGCTGTAGATGCTCGTATAAGCAAAAATAAATAGTGGAAAGAATTCGACCCTATTCTCTTAACGGAAAGGCTGTGGCTTCCAGTTAACGTGTGTGCTAATTAACCCTGGAAGAAAATGCTTCAGAAGCAGCCCCCTGAAATGTTTGGTACCATACACCCATGTGCGAGCTCTGTCCCAGTTCTCAGTGATTTTTAGATCCTTCTGGCCGTTGCTTTTGTGCCTCATAAGCCCATGGACACGCAGTGACATTCACTGTGTGCCTCAGAATTCCCGCATGCCAGGCCTGGGGAATAGCTGGGCTTTTCCCTGTGTGGCTGCAGGGCAAGCAGGTGGAGTTTGACATGGTATTTTAAAGTGGTTTTACTCCTTCAGAGGAGGGAAGGGAGCTCTTTGGGCTGGTGGTTAATCCATCCAGCTTGGGAGCTTCTGGGGCAGGAAAATGACACGAGTGAAACTGAGGATTGCTCTGCTGGCAGCTGGGCTTCCAGCTCCAGTCTCTGACCTGTTTGAAATAAGGGATGACTTGGGACACTCAGGGCTCGGGCTGATGTGTCACCAGACAGTGATGTAGTTCAGGGGAAGGTGGGCCCCTTGGAACAGCTGGGAATTGTTACTGGGGAGGGACCCATTCCTGCAGAAGCTTTGAATGTGAAGAGTACAGAGTCCTTGGCTTTTGTTCCAGAGAATGGTTTTAACTGAAATTTCTTGGTTGTGCCTTTTAAATCTCCCCTTGTACCAAGATTGTTGGGGGTTCTCAAAATTTTCCTCCATCCCCCAAGAGTCCGTGTGGAGCAGTGTCTGGAAAGCAGGAGCACATCCAGAGGCAGGAATCCAGCCCAGCTGTCCCTTCCTGGGCATGGCAGCAGGAGCAGCAAATGAGGAGGCAAAACTAAACCTGCTCCAGAGGCACATCCAACCTGTGACAAGGTGTACAGCCTGAAACCCACCAGGAACTGCTCAGGCAGCTTTGGGTGCAGATTCCCTCTGTCCAGCCAGGTTTTCCCAAACAGCTTTGCTCTCTGGTTTGCCTCCTGTCGCTGGGATGGAATTCCCCTCACTCCACACTTTCCATTGCAGTGGAAGATTGATGACAAGCCAGTAAAAATCGACAAATGGGACGGTTCAGCTGTGAAAAATTCCTTGGACGACTCTGCCAAAAAGGTGGGTTCTCTCTCTGCTGGGCTGCCCTGCTGGAAGCTCTCTGGTTTTCTTTCCTGCTTTTTGGGGTTGGCTCCCATGGCATCCCTTGTGATTCCCGCGTGCTTGTGCTGCCTGATGCAGACATTCATTCCCCACAAACCTTCGGCCCAGTTTAGCTGTGTCCCTGGGGCTGCTCCCTTCAAACCCTTCCCACAAGCAGCGTGTCAAATCCCTGAAAAGCTCTCCCTGGACTCGGTGCCTGTTTCTCCCACAGGTGCTCCTGGAGAAGTACAAATACGTGGAGAACTTCCGTCTGATCGACGGGCGCCTCATCATCTGCACAATCTCCTGTCTCTTTGCCATCGTGGCTTTGATTTGGGATTACCTGCACCCTTTTCCTGAATCCAAACCAGTCCTTGCCTTTTGTGTTGTCTCATATCCTTCACAGGTCCTGTCGTGGTTATACCACAGGGGTGTGATTTTCCACAGGAACAAAACCCTTCTGGATGTTCCCGTTTTCAGGCCTGCGGGAATTACACTTCCTGCCCTGTGGAGATCAGCTGACAATCAGACAGTTTTCATGTGACAGGAAAGTTCCTGGGTGTAATGCCCCTAAATTTGGGTGGTCTGAGGCAGATCCTTTTTTTTTCATTCTTCCACAGTCTGGCTCCAGACACGCTTGCTTTTCCCTAATATCACAGGTCAGATGCTGAGAGGGCAAAGAGGAAATTCTTGCCAGCAACTCTGCAGAGGGATCTGGACAGGCTGGATCCACTCCACAGCTCACTGCTGAGGCTCAGCAGTGCAAAGGAGTGCTGGTGGCCTTGGCTGGGGGAATGGTGGACTGGGGGAATGGTTGGACTCAATGGTCTTGGAGATGTTTTCCAGCCTAAACAATTCTGTGATCCTAAGGAATTTCATTGTTCCTGGCTCTTCTGGGTGGCTTTCAGAACAAATGGGTGACTTGTCTTGCAGCACTTGAAATTACTTAATTCCAGAATTGGGAAAGAGGACTTGCTTGGTCTGTCCTTGGAGGAATGTCCAGCAACTCCTTCTGTGGCTTGTTCACTCTCAAGTTTTCCCAGCAAATGTCAGAGAATCCCAGACTGGTTTGGGTGGGAAGGGCCTTAAAGCTCATCCATTCCCCCCCTGCCATGGGCAGGGACACTTCCACTAAACCAGGTTGCTCCACCCTGGCCTCGGGCACTTCCAGGGAGTGAATAATAAATTACTAAAGTTTAATTTTATTAGTTAATTTCTCTTGCTGATGAAGCATCAGCCAAACATCCTGTTTGCAGTCAAGATGTCACTTGAGAGGTGGCTAAACCACAGCTCTGAGGGGATCCGAGCGACTCCTCTGCCTGATTTCTGCTTCTCCTTGCACCTTCCTAACGTCCTTAACTTCCTGTGCACGTATTTTGTGATGATGGGAATCCTGACCATCTATACCTCCTACAAAGAGAAGAGCATTTTCCTGGTGGCGCACAGGAAGGACCCGGCCGGGATGGATCCCGACGACGTCTGGCAGCTCTCCTCCAGCCTCAAACGGTACCGCCTGCTCCGCCAGCCAGAGACCCCCTAAACACTGCCTGCTCTTCTGAATCCACCTGCTGCACCAAAAGCCATCTCCTGGCCCAGCAGTGGCAGCGGCCCCAAGTGGTTTTCTGCCCCCCGTGTTCGTGTTCCGCTTCTCTTTAATGCGGGGTGTAAAGGCCTCAAATTGTGTTAATTGTGAGTGCCCAGGTGGGGGCTCAGCCTGGGGGGTTTTCCCCTCACACAGGAGGGGGTTTCTGTCCCTGCTCTGAGGGTTTTTTCCCTCTCAGACAGGAGGGTGTTTCTGTCCCTCTGGGACCCTGCTCTGAGGGATTTCCCCAAACAGGAGGGTGTTTCTGTCCCTCTGGGACCCTGCTCTGAGTGATTTCCCCAAACAGCAGGGTGTTTCTGTCCCTCTGGGACCCTGCTTTGAGGGATTTCCCCTCAGACAGGAGCGGGTTTCTGTCCCGCTGGGACCCTGCTCTGAGGTGTGTCTGCCCTCCCGCAGGTTTGATGACAAGTACACCCTGAAGCTGACGTTCATCAGTGGGAAAACCAAGCAGCAGAGGGAAGCCGAGTTCACCAAATCCATCGCCAAGTTCTTCGACAACAACGGCACGTTAGTCATGGAGGCCTACGAGCCAGAGGTGTCCAAGCTGCACGACAGCCTGGCCCTGGAGAGGAAAACAAAATGATTTTGGAGCCCAGCCGCCTCCCAACAGCTTGCTAAATTAACACCAATAAAGTCAAATGGCAACGAAAGTGAATCATGGCCTCTGTTTTTGTCCTGAAGTCCTATTCCTTTTTGGATAAGCAGGAATTTTAATACTGGACCCAAGATTTGTTGAAGCTCATGGCTAAGCTTGGTCTCTGTGCCTGCCTTCCAGGCTCAAAATTGGATTTTGGGGACCCTCAGGAGGGGAAACACACCACCAGTGCTGCCCCAGCATCCCTGCTTTACCTGGCAGTGCTTTACCACAATTTATTCCATTTCTGCTAGGAGTTCAGGACAAAACCCTTCTGTGAAACAACCATCCCCTTGCAAACAAGTTTGCTTTATTTTTGTATTTATCTAAGTGGGGTAGAGGATTGTTTTATATAAAAACCTTTTATGTCTTGGGGGGGGAGAATCAAATATGCTACTTCTGTGTGCTCAGCCACGAAGCTTCTCAGAAAGTGTAAAAGATTTTCCAAGCTGTGTCTGTCTGTCCTGCGGTTCCCTTCTGGCATCTCTCGTTCCATGTGTCCCTTCTATAAACTGGCATTTTTTTAAAGAGATAATTTTTTGGTTGTTTTTTTTCAATAAAAGGGAAGAACAGACATCAAACGTGTCCTGGAGCATCTCTGGGGTGTTTCACGCCTGGGGAGGGAATCCCAGTTCACAAAAGGAGAATCCTGGCATTCCCGTGGCACCACCACAGTCTTGTCACCTAAACCTCGTCCCCAGGTGCCACAGGATGAGGATGACTCCTCTTTTTCTCTTGCAGAGCTGGTTGGGCTTGGCTGCCTCACCGCAGGGAGCCCCAGACGGACCTTCCTGGTTTTCCAGCCCTCCCTCGCCACGGCCGTCCCACAAGGGCGCCCGGCCGGGGACTCTCCTGGCATCCCAAGCAGGGTCCTGCCTCCATCCCTCTCCTGGCTCCCCTCCCGCCTGCTGGGGAGAGCAGCGGCTCCACCGGTCAGTCTCCTCCCGGAATTCCAGCATCCCACCGGCCCCGCAGGAGCGCCGGAGGCGGAGCACATCACCGGCTCACACCTGCACAGGTACTGCCCCGCTGCCAGCCGGCGCCGGGCTCCGGGATCCCGACAGCGGGATCCCCGCCCGCCGAGCGCCTGATCCGGCCCCCCCGGCTCCGGGAGCTGCAGGAAGAGGCGGAGCGGGGCGGCCCCGGCGCGGCGGCGGCGGGAGGAGCGGGGTCTGCGGGGATGGGGGATGCGGGGGTGCGGGACCGGGAGTGCGGGGGGCCGCGGCACGGAGGGGATGGGGGGGTCGGCGCTTGGGAGGTGCAGGGGGGTGCAGGGGGATTGGGACTGGGACTGGGACGGTCACCGGGGTGAAGGGGCTGAGGTGGTGTCGGGGTACACGGGGAGAATCTGGGTACTGCAGGCGGACGGGGGCGATCGGTGCCTGCGGGGCCGAAGGGGGGCCAGGACATGTGAGGGGGGAGGCACGGAGGGGGGGTCTGTCACTGGGGGTCCGTGCGTGGTGCAGGGGGTTTGTGCTGTGCGCCAGCGTAGGGACATGGGGGATCCCGGGGGGGATCCAGGCTGGAGGGTGCGGGGGGGACTGGGGGTGCACGGGGAATGGAGGGGAGCAGGGGCACAGGGACCCCGGGCTAGTGCCACTCGGGGATCTTAAGGCGGTGGGAGCTCCGGGGTCCCGATGCCGTGCAGGAGGTGCACAGCCCTCGGGAACAGCGGGAGCTGGCACCGTGGGTGAAGCAGGGGACTCTGTGCGCTACAGGGGAGCAGCACAGACGGGCAGGGGGCGGGTGTGACCCCAGCGAGGGGCTCTGCTCTCACCCCACTCTCCCACCCTGCTCAGGTCCCAGGGGGAACCTCGGGGCTGTCACCATGTCCCAGGCCACCACCTGCCTCAAGGTGAGCCTTCATCCCTGCCCCCCCGTACGGGCCACCCCCTCTTTTGCCGGGATTTAACCCTTTTACATCTGACTTTCCCACCCTTCCAGCAGCAGGAGGATGGCGGGGAGAGCCCCCCACCGCTGCCATCACCACCAGGATCCCCGCACGTTTTCCCTCCGGAGACGCTGTTCCAACAGGCAGGTGGGGTCACCTATCGCATCCCGGCTCTGCTCTACGTCCCCCCCGATGATTCCTTCCTGGCCTTTGCCGAGAAGCGCTCCTCGGCCCGGGACGAGGATGCCAAGTACCTGGTGCTGCGGCGGGGCCGCCGGCACGGCTCCTCGGTCAAGGTAAAATCCCCCCGGGCTATAACAAGAGACGGGCGCGGTGCCGGCTGGCTCCCGTGCTGAGCCCCATTTTCCTTTCTTTCAGTGGGGTCCCATGGAGGAGCTGTCGGCGTTGGCGCTGCCGGGCCACCGCACCATGAACCCCTGTCCTCTCTACGACGCCAGGAGCGGCACCGTCTTCCTCTTCTGCATCTGCGTGGAGCAGGGAAAGACGGAGCGCTGCCAGATCTGGAGCGGCTGCAGCGCCGCCCGCCTCTGCTTCGCCACCAGCGCCGACGGCGGCCGCGGCTGGAGCGCGCTGCGGGACGTGACGGACGAGGCCATCGGCGCCGACCTGTCCCGCTGGGCCACCTTCGCCGTGGGGCCGGGCCACGGCGTGCAGCTGGCCTCGGGGCGGCTGGTGGTGCCGGCCTACACCTACTACGTGCACGGCTGTCTGTGCGGGGCGCTGCGGCTGCCCTGCTTCACCCGCCAGCACTCCCTCGTGTTCTACAGCGACGACGGCGGGCGCCGCTGGCACAAGGGCGCCCTGCTGGGCGGCGAGCGCACGGGCGAGTGCCAGGTGGCCGAGCTGGGCGGCCCGCGGCAGCCCGTGCTGTACTGCAGCGCCCGGGCGCCGCGGGGCTGCCGGGCCGTGGCGCTCAGCACCGACCGCGGCCTGCGCTTCCAGCGGCCGGCGCCGTGCGCCGCGCTGGGCGAGCCGCCGCGGGGCTGCCAGGGCAGCGTGCTCAGCTTCGCCCGCTCCGCCGGGGAGCCCCCCTGGCTGCTCTACTCGCACCCCACCGACCGGCACCGCCGGCGCGATCTGGGGCTCTACGTGAACCCCTCGCCGCCGGACGGGGCGGGCTGGCGGCGGCCCTGGCTGCTGCACGCCGGGCCCGCCGGCTACTCCGACCTGGCCGCCTGCCCCGGCGGCCTCTTCGGGTGCTTGTTCGAGTGCGGCGCCAGCAGCGCCTGCGAGGAAATCGCCTTCTGCCTCTTCACCCTGGAGCCCTCCGGCGATCAGGAGCTCAAGGCTTCCTGAAACAGACCCGTTTTAGGCAGCGCGGCCGCTCTGAGCGTCGGCGGCCGGAGCCAGTGAGCGCGGCAGTGCCGGGACCTCGCCAGGACATTGCGAGTGCGCCAGAAGCTCAGCATCGTGCACCTTTTATTTAATTATGCCTTTTTAATCACCCGTCAGGTGTTGTCGGTGACCTGCGGCAGTGGAGTCTCTGCTCTGGCTTGGCCAAGGGGGATGCCAGCACAGCATACAAAATGCTGCTGCTTCTCCAAAAATCAGCATTTTTCACCTGGTGGCAGCTGAAAAGCAGAAGGTGCCAGCAAGAGCAGCTGACTCCCTGAGGAAAAAGTACCCAGAACTCTTGGTTTAGTTAAAAATATTCCAGTTCCTGTGTTCCTGCAGGTGGCAGAAGATTCCCAGGTTTTACCATTTTTTATCCTGCTTTCTTCACTTGCCTACTTTAGACTGAGTTTCTCCCTGCCCCCTGGGGAAAAGCGCTCGAATCTTGACTGGGGGCAAGGAGAGAGGAGTGTTGGGGAGTGTTGCATTCTGCTCCATAGGGAACAGCTTCTAGCATCCCGACAGTGACAGTGACCTCACATCCCCGTGCTGCTGTCAAATAAAATTCTCCCAAAACATGTGAAATCCAGTCCATACAGGGAAAATCCCAACGGAGCTGGCCCTGCCCCAGAAAGATGCAGGATGGCCCCAAGCGCGGCACCTCCCACTGCATCCTGGTGCTGGTTTTGTATGGTGAGGCGGGCAGACAGGATGAATGCAATGGGCAGAAGATCAAATCGAGACGGGGACAGGCAGGATGTGGACAGGGACGGGCAGGATGGGGCCAAGATGGAATGGGGACAGGCAGGATGGTGTCAGATAAGATTAGGACAGAAGACAAAATGGGAACAGAGAGGAGCGGGCAGGCAGGATGAAGCTGAGGACAGAGCAGGATGGGGCCGGGAGAGAACAGGGAAAGGGGCAGGGACAGGCAGGATGAGACTGGGGCAAGACGGGGACAGACAAGAGGGGGACAAGCAGGGTAGGGACAGAGGGGCAGACTGGAATGGGGACAGGGACAAGCAGGACGGGGAGCAGCACCACACCGCCCTCCCCAGCCAGCGTGGCGGATCGGGGGCGCCCCCACCCCTTTTCCCCCCAAAGGCGGGGCTTCTCCGCCCCTTTTCCCCGCTTCTCCCGGCGGCGGCGGCCGGGTGCGGGCGCTGGGGCTCGGGGCACGGCTGACACGGGGGGTGCTGGGGGCGCTGGTGGGGCTGGCGGTGCTGGGGGCTCGGGGGGCGCTGCTGGGACCGGGGGTACGGGGTGCACTGGGCGTGTTGGGGATACTTGGAGCACCGGGGGCACTGCTGGGAGCCGGGGCGCTGGAGGCACTGGGGAGACTGGGAGCGCTGCCGGTGCTGGTGGCGTTGCTGGGACTGGAGGCACTGCGGGTGCCTGGAGCACCTGGAGCGAGCGCTCGGGGTTCGGGGAGTTCTGGAGGCGCTGGGTCACGGGAGGTGCTGGAGCACTGGGGGCGCTGGGAGCACTGGGGGCGCTGGGGGTGCTGGGGGCGCTGCTGGCGCTGCTGCCGCCCCCCGCCCCGGCCGAGACGTTCTCTGCCATGCTGAGCGTGCGGGGAGCGCTGGGCGCCGAGCGCCGCCTGCTCCGCCGGCTCCGCTCCTACCTGCGGGACGAGAGCTCCCGCCTGCGCCTCCTCCGCAGGTACCGGCACCCCAACCGCCTCCGCTGCCCTCCGGCCGCCCATCCCGCCCCTCGGGCCCAGGCCTGGGTGATTCCCTGGCTGCGAGGAGGGGTCAGCCCATCCCCACCTTCCCCGCAGCACCCAATTTTTGGGGGTGGCCCTAAATAAGAGGGTGGTGGGAGGATGGGAAGCTGAGACCGGACGTGGCTCACGCCCCCCTTCCCCCAGCTGTGCCCCAGGAGGGGGACATGGCCCCCCACCCATGGGGATCTGGGCTGCAGCATCCCAAGGCACGGGCCATCCCCACAGACCCACCAGGGTCTGATTTGGCCAAAGTGGACGCTGAGGCAAAGCTGCCCAGCAGTGGGGGGACTCATGCCTCACCCGAGCGGTGTCAGCACCAAGGAGCACCCAAGTGTCCTCCCGTGGGTGCCTTGCAGGTTCTATGAGAAGGTCCAGGCACTGCACCAGGACCCCGAGGCCTCGGTGGACAACCCCTTGTTGGCCTTCAGCCTCATCAAGCGCCTGCACTCGGACTGGCCCAACATCATCTACAGCGAGGAGGCCACCAGGAACACCCAGGGTACAGGGAGGATGCCCAGCCTCGTGTCCCCTCTGTCACCTAGGCCAGGAAATAGATGGAGGGGTTGGGGAACAGGTGGAGAAGCAAGGAAATTGTTGGAGGAGCAGAATGAATGGAGGAACAGGATGTAGGGTCCCCAGGGAAAAGAGCTGATAAGGGTGATTGCACCTCATAATTTCGTTTATCCCCTCCTGCACATCTTTCCCACCCTGCAGCACTCCACGCTGGCCTCAGGGAGGTGGAGCAGGAGCTGCCTGGAGCTGAGGACCTGGACGGGGCAGCCAGGGCGCTGATGAGGCTGCAGGACGTGTACGCCCTGAGCGTCAAGGGCTTGGCCAGCGGCGTCTTCCAGAGAGCCGGGCACCCGCCCCTCTACAGCCCCGGCCGGCGTGCCTCCCTCTCTGCCGACGACTGCTTCCACGTGGGAAAGGTGGGGGAGAGCCCCACAAGCCCCCACAAAGCTTCCCCAGCCTGGGATGCTGCTTCCATAGGGATGGACACGGGGGTTTTTCACATGGGGTGAGATGGAAGCGCAGGTGCAAACGGTGATGGAGACTGAGGTGGGGATGGAACAGGAAAGGAGGGGATGGGACAGGATGGGGATGGTGTGGAAGGGAATGGGGATGGAGATGGCAACCGGAAAGCAACAGATGCACTGGGATGGGATGGGATGGGATGGGATGCAATGAGATGGGATACGATGCGATGCGATGTGTTACAATGCGATGGGATGGGATGTGATGGGATGCGATGCAATGCCATGGGAGGGGATGGCCCAGCTGCAGGTGCAGGTGACGTGTTGCCCCGCAGGTGGCCTATGACACAGGTGACTATTACCACTCCATTGCCTGGCTGGAGGAGGCTGTCAGCCTCTTCCGCCTCTCCTACGGCAGCTGGAACCTGGAGGACCGGAGCAGCCTGGAGGATGCTCTGGACCATCTGGCCTTCTCCTACTTCATGGTACAGCCACAAGTCCCCTCCCCATCCCCAGTGTCCAGCAGAGCCAAACCATGGGCAGGGGGGTGGATGCTGATGGGGTCTCCACTCCCCCATCCAGGCTGGAAACATCTCTCACGCCTTGAGCCTCTCCAGGGAGTTTCTCCGCTACGGTATGTGGGACAACCCTGGATGCAGCAGGAAGAGGGAAAAGATTTTGGGATGTCCCCATCACCTCTGCATGGCAACAGCCTCCCTCACCCCATTTCTTGCCCCCATCTGGGGTAATTCTCCAGGGACCGATGCCAGGGAAGGGGGTTGATGGGGATGCAGCACTCTGGGTGACACCACCTCCCCAGCAGATCCCAGAAACCAAAGAGTGTCGAGGAACGTGGCCAAGTACAAGAAGCTGCTGGAGATGGGGATGGGGGCAAGTGCCAGGCCCCTGCAGCGCCCCAACAGCACCCGCCTGCAGAGCCGTGATGCCTACGAGGAGCTGTGCCAGCGCCCCAGGGGGCAGGTGGGGCTGGCAGGGGTGCCGGGGTCCCCCAGCACCGCTGTCCCCCCCTCACGCCCTCCTTGGTCCTCTTCCTCCCCAGCCAGCCCCAGAGCAGCTCCTGCACCTCGGCTGCTCCTACGAGACCAACGGCAGCCCCTTCCTCCTCCTCCAGCCGGCCAAGAAGGAGATGGTCCGGATCCGACCCCACGTGGCTCTGTACCACGATTTCATCACCGATGCTGAGGCTGAGACTATCAAGGGGTTGGCAGGGCCCTGGGTGAGCCATACCCGTCCCCAGGGATGTCCCTTTCCTGCAGCAGGGTGTCCCAGGAGGTCATGATCCAGGGTGAATGCAGAGATAGGAGGGGTTTTAAGGCTAAAGTCTCCTCCAGGGAGTTCAGATGGGATGGGGCTTGGAGCAACCTTGTCTAATGGAATGTGTCCCTGCCTATGGCAGGGGGTGGAACTGGATGATCTTGGAAGGCCCCTTCCAACCCAAACCACTCTAGGATTAGATGAGACCCTGGCGATGGTGACCCCAGTTCCATGTGAGCCCCCCAAAAGACTTTTTGGAAGAAACCAAGTCCACAGCTGCACCTGAACCACTTCCCAACCAGGCCTGACTTGGTGACTGCACCTCTGTCACTGCTTCCCTCTCCCCTGTGAGACACCTCAGGGTGGGATGCTTGGCAACCCGCTGGTACAAACCCACCAGGGCCCCTGCTTGGCGTGAGGGTCCCCATGCGTGGCAACATGCGTCCCCCATGTGTCCCTCAGCTGCAGAGATCCGTGGTTGCCTCTGGGGAGAAGCAGCAGAAGGCCGAGTACCGCATAAGCAAGAGGTAGTGGACCCCTCCCTCGTCCCGCAGCCTCTGAGGTGGCAGCGAGGCCGTGCTGGGCGGCTGGCTCCCGCAGCGGTGCCTGCGGGTGGAGCCCGGCCGCACGTGGGGCTGACGGGCGCTCCCGCAGCGCCTGGCTGAAGGACACGGCCGACCCCGTGGTGCGGGCGCTGGATCGGCGCATGGCCGCCCTCACCGGCCTGGACCTGCGGCCGCCCTACGCCGAGTACCTGCAGGTGGTCAACTACGGCTTGGGAGGCCACTACGAGCCACACTTCGACCACGCCACGGTCAGGGAGCTGCCAGGCTGGGCCTGGGGGACCATGGGTGACACCCAGGGTGGCTCCTTCGGGGGACTCTGGGGGGGTCCCTGGGATATTCCTGGGCATGGGCCCGGGGTTGGCCTTGGGGTGATTCCTCTGATGTTCCTGAAGGAGAACTACTCTGGGGGTGGTCCCTCAGCTGTTCCTAGAGATGGGATGCTCCTCATGATGCTTCCCATGGTGCCCAAGGGAAGACCCCGAAGGGTCCCTAGAGGTGTCCCCGTGGTGATCCCTAAGTTATTCCCTGAGTTGTTCCTAGTGATGCACCCTGGGATGGCCCCTGGCAGGGGTGGGATGATGGTCCCAGGATGGTGATCCCTGGGTGGGTGCCTGGGATATTCCTGGGAAAGGAGGGAAGGAGGGAGAAAAAAAGAAGGGAGAAGGAAGGATTTACTAGGGGGGAACAGTGTGGGGCAGCTTAGAGCTGCTGGGGTGTGAGGGGCTCTGGGCTGTGTCAGGGCAGGACTGACCGTCCCCACCTCCCCTTTTGGAGCAGTCCATGAAGAGCCCCCTGTACAGGATGAAGTCGGGCAACAGGATCGCCACAATCATGATCTACGTGAGTCCTCCCTCGTTTCCAGGCCTGCAGGGATGACACTGGCTTGGCCCTCAGGGTATGGGATGGGTGAGGGCAGCCCCAAAACACTGGAGTGTGTGGGAAGTGCCAACATCTGTGGAGTATTCAGGAGTTTGTGCTCTGCCAAAGTGAGGGAACAGAGTTGGGGCCCAAGGGAGGTTTTGTGCCTCAGTTTCCCTGTGCAAAGGAGCATCACAGGGAAGGGGGGATCCATGGCTCCTATTTTTGCTCCTTTTCCAGCTGAGTGCAGTAGAGGCTGGAGGCTCCACTGCTTTCATCTATGCCAACTTCAGCGTGCCCGTGGTCAAGGTGAGGGGTCATGTGGAATTGCTGGGAGCAGGGAAGGGACGGTGCTGCCCTCTATCTCAGCTCCTTCAGGGAGTTGTGGTCAAGCCTCTCCTGATGCCAAACCCCAGCCCTGGGCTCCCTAATCTGTTTTGGGGTGCCAAAATTCAGTCTTGGGGATCCCAGCTCTGTTTTAGGGTACCAAACCCATCTCTGCTCTGCAGAATGCAGCTCTTTTCTGGTGGAACCTGCGGAGGAACGGGAATGGTGACGGGGACACCCTCCACGCCGGCTGCCCTGTCCTGGCCGGGGACAAGTGGGGTGAGAGATGCTACCAGGGGTCACCCCGTGGTGACACGGGGCTGGAGGGACAGCTCCACCAACAGGGAGGCAAAAGAGGGGCTGGGAATGCACAAATATCCTGGATAATGGGGAAAAATTCCCCGGCAGCAGCACAGGATTAGAGAAAGGTGCCGAGGGAAGGGAGCAGACAGGGGTCCGTGTCCTTGTCCGTTCCAGTGGCCAATAAGTGGATCCACGAGCACGGGCAGGAGTTCCGGCGGCCGTGCAGCGCTGACCCACAGGACTGAGCCACGTGGGACCACAGATGTGACATCTGCAGGTGGCAAAGCCACCCGGCACAGCATCTCCCCAGGGAGGGAGGGAGGGAGGGAGGGAAGGGGGCAGCAGCCGAGCAGGGGGTGATCGCGAGGGGTGCTTGCTCAATCACGGCCAGACTGGGTGGAAATAAAGTCTTTATTATAAAATCGAGTCTGTTCTGGGGTGCCAAAGCCTGTCCCTGGGGCTCCCATCCGGTAGGGAATGCCAAAATCCAGTCTCGGGGAGAAGGCAGCTCCTTCCAGCCGTGCTGGCCCCCGCCTGCCTGCAGACAAGCTCCCTTTCTTCCCGCCGACCGCAGCCCCGACGTGACTGGAGGCCGAGAGCGGGGAGCCGGGACCTGCACGGTCCTCGCTCCGTGCCCAGATGCCGGCTGTAGTCTCTGTTCCCGTTCCTCGCTCCGTGCCCAGATGCCGGCTGTAGTCTCTGTTCCCGTTCCTCGCTCCGTGCCCAGATGCCGGCTGCAGCCCCAGGGAGCTCGGGGCTCTCGCGGCCTGTCCCGAAGGCTCCGTGCCCGCGGGGCCGAGCGGACCGGGCTCCCTCAGCCCGCTTAGCTAGCCTGGGCTTTGTTAGCCTAGGCAACACGGTTGGGTTCGGGTTTTTTACCCTTTTTCTGGCCTAGGAGACGGTGGGAGCAATCCTTCGGCCGTTTTTTGGTTTTTTTGGGGTATTTTTTTGGTTTTTTTGGTTTTTTTTACCCCGAGCTGTTCGGTTCGGTTTTGAGCCGGCGGGAGGAGCATCGGCCGGGGCCCGGCGGCACGGGAGGGGCCGGCCCGGCCCGGCCCGGCCCCAGAGCTCGGCACAGCCGAGCCAGCCGGAGGAAGGACACCAAATCCAGCGGCTTCGTCTGCAGTAACGAGGGGACCCCGCCAGGAATGCACAGGTTCCCTCTGTTTGCCCGTGCCCCCCTTGTGTTCCCCCTTCCCCGGGACAGTTTGGTTTGGTTTGGTTTGGTTAGTTTCTTTTTGTTTTGTTTCATTTCGTTTCGTTCTGTTTCTATCCGGCGGGGATGGGTGTGGCGGGCAGTGGTGTTAAGGTCGGGCAATTCAATATCTAGCATTTAATCATTTTCTTTTTCCGTGCTGTGCGGGCACTCTGGGAATAAACGATTGGGTTTTTTTCACTTCCATCCACTGCTGTTAACCTCCTATTGGAAGAAAGGGATTCCTGCAACCCTTCTTTAGAGGAAACACTCGTTCCAGAGAGTTTTTCTCCTAAGCTTGTCTCGGTTAAACCGAGACACTCATCTAGGTGGCATTTGGATGAGATTCAGACCCTCCAGGATGGAAACCCAGCTCTCCAGGGAGATCACCGTATCACCTCCTGGCCTCTTTCCCGGCTGGAAGGGAAAGGACAGGAGTCGGGGAGGGGGACAGGAAGAGAAGGCAGAGCTCTGCCGAGGCTCTCCTTGCCTTGGGGTCAGAAATGCGCGTTTATCGCTCCTTGGCTGTGTTCATCCAGCGGGGATTAACCCTTCCATAGGCACACAGCGACAGGGGTGAGCTGCAGGGAGCATTTGGGCAGGCCAGCAGGAACTCAGAAGAGGCTCCAGCAGCCCTTTGGGGCTGTTAAACCTGCTGGAATGTGAAACAGTCTGGAAGATTTCCAGTTTCTCCCAATTCCCGCTTTTCAGTCAGGAACAAGCGCTGCAGGACGCAGAGAAGGCTGAACAGAGCACAGGTTACTCACCAGCCCCAGTGCTCTGGTTTATTACTTCCAGATGTTTCTGTACATGTGGGAGTCATTGGTCACAGGAAGGAGGGGAAAAGTGAAAGCTGTGGCTAAATTCCCCCTCCTCCCCACACTGGGGTGCTGGGAAGGGATGGGGGAGCATTTTGGATGACAAGAGACTTCCATGAGTCACCAGAAAAACCCAGTGGTTGGGTCTGGTGCAGGAACAGCTGGATCAACCCCCTTCCTCTACAGGCTGCTCCTAGGAGCCCAAGCATCACAGCTAAAGGGAAAGCAGGAATTCCTACTCCAGGCTTTTCACAAATGCTTTATTTGTAGGCGAGGGAGATGGACACAGAACAAGACAAAACCAGGAAGAGGCTGACACAGGACACTGTGGCGTGTGGTCTCCAGAGAACTGACACCCCCCCCCACACACACACACCCCCACACACAAACACACTCATTTTCCTTCTGGAAACAGCAAAACTTGGAGCAAACAGCCAGTCCCATTGCCGCCTGTCGGATGCCACATGGGCACAGTGCTGAGGGGGCAGCATGGACAGACAGACGGCACAACCAAGGGATGCAGGTTTGGGCAACACAAAGGGCACTTCCAGCCTGTGAGCAGAGCACCAGGCTTGGGGATGGGTGGGAGAATGCACGAGGGACAAGGGTTCTTAGAAGTGAAAAGCCATCAACTCAAGTTTTTGACCTTGCCTAAAGATCCAGGTGTGGATTTCCAAGAGTGTTATTACCAGCTCAAACCAGTGGACGGCTGGCTGCCAGGCACCTCCACACAGCCCTTCTCCCAAAGCCTTCCTGCTCCCAAAAGAAATGGCAGTAGTGGAGAAGAGGAAAAGTGTCAGTGCTAAAGTCACAGAATCAGAATAATTTGGGTAGGGACCAACCTTAAAGCCCATCCAGTGCCACCCCTGCCCCGGGCAGGGACACCTTCCACTGTCGCAGGCTGCTCCCAGCCCCATCCAGCCTGGCCTTGGACATTACAGGGATCCAGGGACAGCCACAGCTGCTCTGGGCACTCTGTGCCAGGGCATAAGTTGTACAAAAACTTCTCCCTAGTACCCAGTCAATCCTCCTGTGGGGGATTCTCCAAGGTCTGTGTTGCCCAGCTCCGGTTTTTTCAAGTCATCCCAATACTGCTTGCAAATCACAAACACGTGGGAAGCAGGGCCGGAATGGGCTTCCTCAGGCTGTCCAAGCCTTTCCCTGGCCAAAAGGGGAAAAATAACAACTTTTCCTATTGCTGCATCACCTCTGCAGACCCCCTGTCAAAATCTGAGGGGAAAATTCTGGCTGGAGAGCCCCAGGCCTGAGTTTAATTCCTTACTCGAGGGCTGATTTATTCAAAGCAAGAGTACCTGCTTTGGCAATAGAGGAAATAATCTTTTTCCAACAATCCCAATGCTCCAGTCTTCTGCAAATCCCTATGGCTTTGTCCAGTATGCATAATCTGGCAAAACCCATCCTAGGTCTCAGACAATTATTTATTTAATTTATTCAATTAAAATGAAGGCTGCAACAGACCAGCATCCCAAAGTGCATCTCCTGCTCCTGCCAAACCTTGGGATCCTCCATTGGGAAAGCTGCCACTGATCCTCAATCCAACAAGTGAAACAAAACCAAGAGAGGTTTCTAAGTAATCAAAAGGCTGCCGGAAAAATGCAGAGCTGGGAGTTTTGGGGGAGGAATTTCTCTGTGTCCCTGTTTCTCGTGAGCCAGAGTGAAGACTCCTTCTCTCTGCAGTTACTTTTACCACAGCCCGTGTACCCTTCACCAAATGTCATTTATCCCAGCCTGAAGCCCCCTGGAAACTGCAGCAGGAGCATTAATGCTTCTCAGACAAAAGTCCAGTCTCAAAAATGTACATGGCTTGACAGAGCCGAAAGGAATTTCCCTTCCACCCATCCCCACAGCGCTGCTGCTGTCCCTGGAATCCATTTTTTAATCAGTGCCATGAATCCCTGAACAGCCACCTATGCAGGGCAGGGCAGGGCTGGGAGCTGGCACGGAGCGACGCACCAGTCACTTCAATAGGCTCTTGAAATATTTATTTTCTTTTCACTCACTCAATGTTAACAGCAAAACAGAATCCCAGGCAGCCCACAGGATTTCAGAAATCTTTCCTTTTCCAGTGGAGCTTCTACAGAATACAAAACTGACAGGCTTTCCACAGAGGGTTCTGTTTGGTCGGGCTTTTTTACGAGCTCACAAATCAAAGGGATAACCGAGGAATCACTCCAAGTCAGACTCTCCAAGTTACTTCACCACGGAGGAATGTGACTTCACCACGATCATTCATGAGGATGATCCCGGGAAGTGAGACTGGATAGACACGCTGGATAAGTTCATCCCTAACAATCTGAACAAAGGAGTCTCCCGCAAAAGGGAATTTTGGCCATTGTGGGGACACGGCTGGGGAAAGAACTATTTTGCATCTTGGCTACTGAAGATCCATTGAATCCATCGGGAACTAGACCAGGGTGGACGTGACATCAAATTAATGCATTGACGCGGTGACTCACAGAGGGAAGCGCAGAGAGCCAGCAATTGCTCTTGTCACACCTGAGTGCCAAAGTGCCAGGAGGGCATTCCTGTCTGCAATGAGGCTTTCCTGTCTCTAATCCAGGCGCTTCCCAGCCTGATGTGTCAGGGAAGGACAAAGGAGCAAGGCCACCACGGCTGCTGTGCCTGGTGAATCACAGCTCAGCAGAGCTCCACCGGGCCCAAGGCCATGGTTAAACCCTTTGTCCCACCTGCACCTCTCAAGTGCCAAGAATTCCTGGTGGCTCTTGTCATGGGATGCACACGGCAGCTCCCAAATCACCACAGAACTTTGCCTCGGCAGAGCAGGGTTAAAATCATCGGACAGCAGCAAGGGGTTATGGACACCAGGCAAAAAAAGGGATTTCACACATCCACCAGCAACATATTGAGGAAAACTGCTCCAAAACATGTCTGCTCTTACACTCAAAAGTGACTCTTGGGTGAAAGCAAGCCCAGGAACTGTCTGTGGATAACTGAACCCTGAAAAAAAGCTCTCTGTGCACATGGAATTCTGGAAGTCAGGCAGCAAAGTGATCTAGGAAGCAACAGTGGGAACAAGGTCCTTCCTCTAATACTGGGGAGAACAGCTGCCTACACCTCTGCATTAACATCAGCAGGACTGACTCCAAGCTCTCCCAGGGTTTTTCCCACAGCCCATTCCATGTTTTTCCATCCCAAAGGCGCAGATCTCTGCCCAGTTGTGTGTGGCAGCTACAAGAAGGGAAGAACAAACACATTCCAGGGGCAGAAAACAGGCAAACTGCCTGTTGACCACATTGTCCCTGCTCTCTTGGGTGTTCCCCATAAATGCAGGTTCAGAGTCATCTGGCCTGGGATGTGTCTGTAGCAGATGGAGTTATTCACGCTCTCCTTCCCAGAGAGGATTTGAAACGAGCACCTGACAAACTGCAAGACTCTGAAATGGAGCTCACAGTCCCCCCCTCGCCTTTTAGATTTACAATCCCATCCAACTTTGCCCAGGAAAGTGGCCTCCAGGCTTTTCCCACAGCTTAACCCCTAAGGCTGGCGCTGGTGAGATGAAGCCTGAGCTCCCAGTGAAGCCCATTCCTCGTCTGCTTTAGGGGAAAAAAAATTGTATGTATAAAACACAAATCTAAGGGGCACTTCCAAGATGATTCAGTGATTCCACGGAGAAATCCTGAAGCCTTTGGCTGTGCTGCAATGCCCTCAGTGGATCTGGACTGCCAACAGCCCTTCTGCAGCTGGGTCCAAGAAAGCCTGAGAATCGGTGGAGACCGGTATGACTGACTACATGGGATTCCAGGAGGTCTTTCCTTGTGGCAGCAGAAAAGAGGATCCCAGTTCCAAGGGCCTGAAGAGCTTTTCATGGTCTTCAGTAGAAGCTGCTTCCCAGCAAGGAAGTCCCTAAGAATTTAGATATTCTGGAGAGCTAGTTCTAGGGGATGAATCTCACACCAACTTCTCACTGCTGCTGGACTGGGAGATGAGAGGATATGGATACATCACAGTGGCCTCTGGTGCAGTTTATTTACAATGGGAATCAGTGCTGGAGAACACCAGGATATTAACAAGCAGGAAACACACTAGGAGGCAAAAAAGAGAATGGAAGAAAGACTCCACGTTAGCATCAAGGTATTCTCTGCAAACTCTGCAACAACCTAAATTTAGCTGAGAAGTCCTTAGGTCTTCTCCCTCTCTCCCTATTTACACATCAACTTACACTATCAAGCTTATCAATCACACCCTTCTCTCACTGCCTGACTGATCACAGGGGCCTTGCTTCCACAGGCCATTTTGGTAAGAAAACACATGGATAAGTATGGAATGTCTGCAAAGTGAAGCACACAGCTTTACCTGCCTCATCTCACCAGTATTTCTTAGCAAAGGGAGTGTGGTGCAAGTTGTTTCCACAACACAGGGCCTTGGTTACTTAATGAAATATTATTTAAGCTAACTGCCATAAAATTTGGCATTTTGCTTTCTGGCAGGCTATAAAGAAGGAAATCTGCTTTGCTCCTCCCTTCCAAGGAAGGAGGTTTCATCAGCACATGTAAATACATGAGACATTTAAAAGGAACACAAACACCGAATGTATTACTGGCTGTGATTCAGAGCTGTTTGTTTATCTGTGGTTTTTAGCACCATGCTAAAATTCCAGCCTCCCACCTCGAGAGCCAAACAGGCAGTGAGAGCAGGAGCTCTGCTCAGGAACACAACTCCATGGAGCCTTACCACTGGAATCCACCAATGGGCTCTGTAAACCTGTGACGGATCAGGAACGTTGCAACAGCTTCAGCAACCTGAGAGAAGGGAAAAAAATAGCTCAGGATTTAAAGGGACACAAAGAGAAGACAAAACCCAGGCAGTTTTAAACAAGAGCTCTGTGTAACACACCTCCACCTTTACTCTGACACTGAGCCTGCCATCAAGAAGTGACCAAACCTTTTCTCCACCCATTTCAGTAATTCTTAAAACAATGTCTAAGTTTAGCAGGGAGGAAAGGTAAATTCAGGATGCCAGACAGTAACCTGGAATGGTTTGGGGTGGGAGGAACATTAAAGCTCATCCAGTTCCAACACCTGCCATGGGCAGGGGCACTTTCCACTAGACCAGGCTGCTCCAGGCCCTGTCCAGCCTGGTCAATATTGCTCAGAATGTATAAAAAAAGAGTTACAGCTTAAGAACTCAGTATGTTTAGATAAAAATACCTATTTCAGACTGGTAAAGTGAAGCACAGAAAGGCTGAGTTTTAACACAGCTGTCAGTGCAGAATGAGCTTTAAAACCAGATGTGCTCCCAACCACAGGCTCCAATGGCTGCACCGCATTCCTGCTTCCATCTGGACACAAACTCCAGCAGTGCCCAGAAGCAGCACTGCTCTGTCAAAGCTGCTGCAGGAACATTTGGTTTCTATTTGGAAAATGTGAGCCACCCAACTCAGCAAAATACAGACCAACCCCCAAAGCTGCAGCTTAGTGCAAGGGAAGTGGGGAACTGCATGAGGAAAGGAAGGGAGGAGAAATCCACACTCCACATGGGTGGAATTAGGTACATCACCACGAGCCTCAGAGTTAAATCCATAGCCCAGCCCTGTGGCATGTAACATCTTAGCCAGGGCTTCCCAAACAGCTAAAAAATCCAAGCTGCTTGTGAAAGCCAGCTGTCGTGCCAAAAGATGGCCCTGAAGTATGATCTCTGCTGCATGGTAAGGAACAGATCCTTTTCTTGCATTTCAGATCGTGGCTTATGCAGCTTCAACCCCACAGTGGGGCTCACCTTGTCCGGAGCGTCTTCATGGACTGCGTGGCCACACTGTGGGAGAACCTGCATCTGGAACTTCCCTGTGGATTGAGAGAGTCAGCACACGGATCTCACGCTCTGCACCAACTGACCTCACTAAATGTAGCTGGAAAAGAGGCCCCTTTGGAAAAGGGATGGCAGGAAGTCTGGGCAGACTCCACACCATGCACAGCCCGTGATCTCCAGAGAAAACATGGACCAGCTGCTTAATTCACCTTCTCCAGGTATAACTAGAACAGGTTCCCAGGAGTTAAAATGAAGCTGAACTTCTCAGAGCTTCTCAGTGCAGGCAAGTGTCAAGAGTTAGAACTCTCACCAGATTTACCTTAAGGTAATGTTTATCCTGCTATCCAAGACTACTGTCTAGTACTGGTTGCTCTGGAAAGCAAAAATCCCAACCCAAACCCCAAAACAAGAATGACGATGCTTAATCTTGGTCTGCTGTCTGTCAGAAACACTGGGAGATGGGGCAGTTTTGAATGGTCCCAAGTGTTCTAGCTAGGAACATCAGGAATGTAGCTAGAAAGGGAAAAAATGGATTAGAAATCAGCCCTCACAGGCAATCATTCTGATCCTAGAGAAGTGTAGCAGCTCCACTGCTGGGAGCACTGAATACTAGATTGAACAAAACCCACAGCAACAGCCCTTTGAACTGAACCTTTCCCTCCTCACCTTCCCCATCTTTCCTTGGCCACAGTAGGAGAACACTTTGGGAGGGACGAATTCTTTAATGCCCGTTTGTTTGGATATTGACTGTACCCATAGCAACAAGCTGTCACGCAAAAAGAGCATTACAGTAAGGCTGAAGAGCAATATTAAATACTTACCTTGCATCTGTCCAATGGTCAGATCTTTATCCAGCCTGTCAACACCTACAATCAAATAAACACATGTTTTGGAGAACAGCCAGAGAGAATACAATTCTCTGAGCCAGGCTTTACTCTGTATTTTAAAAGAGACATTAGACTGAAGAACAGAAAATAAACACTTCTGACACCCACGACAAGGACATTTCACTGCTGCACCTTGAGAGAGTAAAGTTACAGGAAAGAAGCACAGCGAAAAAATGCAAGAGCACAGCCCTCCCTATGACTTAAAAGGATATTTCCATACTGTATTTGCTATTAAGGTACAAAAAGGGCTTAAAGCTGTATTTGACTTTCACTGGAGAAGTTCAGATCACACCACGCTATTTCAGGAGACACAGAGAAGCCCCGGTATTCCCAGGAAACACTTCAGCTCAGTGCTGACCCTGTCCTCTGAAATGCAAGTGTGACATCCCTGAAGTGCACACCAGGACTGGAAAGGACACGTACCAGCTAAAAGCAAAAGCTTTGGAGTCGGACAGCTGAGGAAGAGGTTGGATAAACCCCTGAACCAGCCATCCCAGTACTTTTCTGTTTTGGCCAGTTCGATTCGCCACGTGTACAAATGCTCCTTCTTTGTCTGCAGGGAGGAGAGAGAGCTCTGCATTAGTGATCAGTCAAACAGCAGAAAGAAAACCAGCTCAGGGAGCCACCTGGAAATGCATAAATACAGAGATATAAAAGATAAAAAAATACTGGCTCCCTCTGGTGGATTACACACTTCCAGGGATGACCCTCCTTGCTTCTACATCTCTGTCCAAATCAAAGTACATGAGTAGGCATCAAGAAAGTCAGAAAGAGCTACACCAAGAGGAGCAGAGCCTTCAGGAGAAGACTGCAGGATTCAGGGCAATCAGTTTGCTATTTTTTAGTGACACAAATAGCTCACAAATTGTCTGAACATTTGGGCTTGGCTCTCATCCAGTTTTCTCTCCCTGGAGTGGCTCCTTCATATCAGAATGATTTGGATAACCGCAGGTGACAGCTCTTGCAGGGCAAGCTGAAAACACAGCAACAAGCTCCCAACCTCTGTGTCATCCTCTTTCTTCCTTTTGTTGACAGAGCCTCCTCCTTCCTCATCCTCATCCTCCTCCTCCTCTTCCTCAATAATTCCCTCTACTATGGCTTTAGGGCATTCAGGACTGTCAGCCCCTTCGCACCTGTGAAAATAAAATCAGAAACTGATTCCCTGACGAAAGGAAAAATCCAAACCAAAACACCACCCAGGATTAAACCATAGGTGTTCAGCAATTTTGCTTGAAGAAATTTTCATTTTCAAGTGCACTTATGTAGCAGGGGTATTGTAAAACAGAAAAAAAAAATATTTTAAAATAGTAAATGAAATAAACCAAAGGCCACCTACTGTTTGACTTGACCGACCATAGAAACTCTGGCAGATTCAAGATTTCTTATCTGTCCACTTTTTACACTAGGGAAAGAAAAACATCATAAGACAGAAATATTTACTGAAGAGTTCCTAGAATCAGCAGGCCCAGAAACAGGAGTTAAACTCCTCCACAGCTCAGGATTTCCCCAAACCATTCCCAAAGCTCCTACTCTCAGACTGAACAGAGTTGCTCACTCCAAAGTGATGTGAACCTCCCCTTGTCACTGTAGCTGAGGTGGGGAAACAGTGAAATAGGGTTAAACCCATGGCAGAGGGCTGGGAGAGGGCCTGTAAACAGCCAAATTATATAAACTTTGTTTCCTTCAGGAGTCAGGCTACAAAGACAAGTGATTCCAGAGACTGAGCCCAAGCTTTACCTCCACTCAATGGCATTCTCCAGCGACTTGAATGTTTTGGGACGACTCCTTAGGAAGTTCTGCATGCTGTTCAAGGCATCCATGGCGGTACCTAAAAGCAAATGGCATCATCTTCATCAACTTCATGGCATCTGATTAAATTATTCCCACATCCCTCTATACAAAACTGGCTGCAACACCCTCACAGAGAGCTGGATCTCCCCAGTGATCTAATGCTGGTAAGGAAAGTACAGATTAGTATTTCTAAGCCAAAAGTCATATTGGAAAATTACTATTTGAATAGGTAGGATGTTCAGACAGTAAGAAAAAGCAGCAATCATTTATCAGCACCGAGCATTACAGCAAAAGCCACCCTCCTCCCCACCAAGAAAGTGTTTCAAAGAAATTAGTGCCACAGTCTGATTGACAAGGTGGTGTTAGATCATAAGTTTGACTCGGTGATCTCAAAGGTCTTTTCCAATCTAGTTGATCCTCTGATTCTGTGACATTAGCAGGAAAAAAGCAAACAGAGAGAGTACACCTGGGAAAAGGAAAAGGTAAAGGAAAAGGAAAAGGGAAAAAAAGGAAAAGGTAAAGGACAAGGAAAAGGCGGGGTCACACTGGAAAGATTTTTGTGCTTGCAGGATCTGCTAGGAGGATGGAATGGGTTTAGAGGTGGGGCAGACCCCTCTGTACTGGGGGTTTGTGGCTGAGAGGAGGGCTGGGAGGCAGCCGCCGGCGCAGGGGCGGCTCGCTCACTCACCTTCCACGACGTCGATCATGCAGAGCCCCAGCAGGCTGGGCAGCAGGTTGGCCACGGCGGTGTGCACGGCGATGGCCCCCCCCATGCTGTGCCCGATCAGCATGATGGGCGGCGGCAGGTCCCCGTAGAGCGCCTCCACCACGCTGCCCACGTCCCTGCGGCACAGCAAACGCGCCCTCGCACCCTGCTCACCCGCGGGCAGCACGCGGGCTTGCTGCTGGCCTGGACAGCCATGTCCTTTCCCCTTCTAGTAACAGAATCCTCACTTAAAAGATACTAATTTAAAAGATGTTCAAGCAGCCTGGTCTAGTGGAAGGTGTCCCTGCCCATGTGGATGAAATTTACAGTCCCTTCCAGCCCAAATTCTGTGATTCCTTGTAGAAAACATTTTAGGCTGACACTTGCTGGTGGGGATGTTAAATAAAAGGTGAGAAAAAGCTGTCAAATCATCTTGCATGGAAGCACAAACCAAGAAATTTATTGTTCTTAGAAGAAGAAACTGGAATTAGAGAGAGAAAAATAACTGGGCCCTGCTGACTGTGGCAAAGAAGAACAACACTGAGCATGAGCAAAAAGACTGAGACTCTCTGTGAGCACAGACAGGCAAGGGGCAATTTCCTCACCCTTCCCAGAAGGCCCCTCCTATTAAACTGAAGCTGTCACTTCTTGACACTTTTCCCAGGATGGGAAAGCTGGCTGGTATGATTCCCAAACCCCAGAACAGCAGCAGAGCTAACAGCTGAAATCTCCTGAAGAGCAGTTTAAAGACATCCCCCCAGCTGGCTTTCCTGACTACAGCCATTCAGAGGAAGCTGAGAACTGAGCAATTTTCATTGAAAAAAATGATTCCATTTTTATTGAAAATGGAAAGCAAGTGAAAAAAATGAACAGGCTGACCAGCTTGTTTGCTCTGCTAGAGAAAATTGTGTGAGGATTTGATTTAAAAGAACAGGAACACCAGCTATAATTTAAGGCTCCTAATTAAAAGATACTCAGGACTAAGTTTCAAGCTCATTGCTAAGAAGAGGGGAAGGTTTCAAAACAAAAGGAAGTTGCTTTCCCCACACAGCAGTGCTGCTCCAGATCTAAAATATTCTAATTATTTAATCCAGCATCTCCTCAGGACAGTTACACATCAGGATCTGACAAGGCAAAAGCAGCAGGAATAAGGTATACAATGGAAGTCAGAATACATTTCACACATGGCCTCCCCTCAACAAACCAAGTGGATTTGTCCATGGGAAGGTTACAAAATCCTTCATCATTTAGTTGTAGTCACAGCAAAGAGTCTCTTTGTACTAAATATGGGCAGAACATAATGTGCTTAGCAGTGGGTATTTGCTTTTCTTACAGTTTTGTCAAGAGGGGGATGGATTTGCATGCCAAAGCGGGTCATGACAGTTTGAAAAAGCAATTCTATGCTTGAAAATCCTGTGTCTGTGACCCAGACTTCGGGGGTGTTACCAGGCCAGTGTGAGCCCACTCTGAACACTGGGGCTGAGGAA
Source organism: Pyrgilauda ruficollis (assembly GCF_017590135.1). NCBI lineage: Eukaryota > Metazoa > Chordata > Aves > Passeriformes > Passeridae > Pyrgilauda > Pyrgilauda ruficollis. The sequence continues at coordinate 50,350 of NW_024512877.1, read as the reverse complement.
GGGCTGAGGAAGAGTCAAACTGGTGATTTCAGGCTAAAATATCCCATGGATGTCTAAGGGAAGCATTCCACCTCCCTTAGGAACTCTTCAGCATGGGGCAGGTTTAAAGTGCTCAGTGTTTAAAAATTCTGGGAGAACAACTCCAGTTCTTGGAATCTGACTCAGCTGGGAGGGACATAATTTCAAACTGTCCCAGAATGGAAGGAGAGGAGGGATAACTACGGGAATCACATGAAATTAAACTGTCTTCCAGCTCCTCTGAATGAAGGCTGTGTGCCCTCAAGTAGTTTATTGTTCAGCCAAGGAGAGAAAGGGAGGTTTGTGAAAAGGGAAGTGAGCAGGTTTCCTTACTTTGACATAGTCTCTGCAGACAGATCTTCAGGATTCCTTACTTTTGTTTCTCCTGAAAAAAACCCAACCCAAGTTAAGTTCACTTAAGTTGAAAAGCTTCAGGCCCCCTCAGGACTTAGAGCAGTGATGGTACAAAGCTTTTAGGCACAGATATGAAGAGCAAGCCTGCTGCAATGAACATGAATAATTAAGAAACACAGAATTAACAGGAACACTTGGTACTGTGGGTAGGAAACACTGCCCATAACTGTTCTTTATGGATCTTAAAATGAAAGAACAGTCCTGATTTCTCATGGCAAAGACCACTTAAAGGTTATGAAATACAAAAGAGGGCTTGGTGGAAGGAAGTAGTCCACCAGTGTCTCAAGCAAAAGTTCAGGGGGACTCAGCTTCTGACAGAAACCAGTCTTCCATCCCTGCTTTTGAATCAGAATTGGGATGCCTTAAGGATGTTTTCCAAGTCATCCTGAGAGGAATCCCTTTAAAAAATGGGAGCATGCAACACGCTGATTTGACTCCAGATTTATTTCTCGGACTTACCATGGCCTCGGAGGTCTAAGGCCACAATCCTACACTGGATCCTGTTAATGATTGCAGACTGCAAGGAGAAACAGAGAGAATATTTGCAAAGTGGGATTAGCAACAACAAGCACTCCCTAAAAACCCTTCACAGCCACTAAAATGGCTGAACTGGACTGGATGGGGTGTTACACAACATAAGCAAAAATATTCTGTGAGACTGTCCTTAATGGGCCAAAGCCCCATCCCTGTGAGCATCCCACTGCTAATGAGGACAGTCCTTCCACTGTGTGTAGGACATGAAGTGGGTTTCCTGGGATCACAAACTTAAGCCCTGCAGCACCTCTGAGAACTGGAACAGCAGTGGGATTACAGACACCAAAGGGATTCTCTTGCTTTGCGAGCCCCACATGGTACCAAATTACTCTTGGCTCCGTGGCTGACAGAGGTGGTGCAGCTGCTTTGAGTACAGGTTCAGTTTGCTCCCAAAGGATAGAATTTTACAGGCTGAAATGTATAAAAATTGATTAGTCCAAAGAGGTCAGGGGAAACAGCTGAGGAATCTTCTTCAGGTAAGGCAGAGCATAATAATTGCAACACAATTATGGCTCAATTTCTCCCAGACAGATCAATTTAACGAAGTTATTTCAGGCATCACAGAGAAGTGGCGTGTTTGGTTGACAGGAAGACTTCTGTGTTAAGGAATCATTGATCATTTAAATAACAGCCCAGCAGAAGTGGAGGAATTTGCTGAGGGATTCTTAATAAAACCACCTACACAACTGGCAAAAGCTACCCAGACCTCAAAGCTACCCAGTCCTCTAACTTTGATTTTTCAGCTATTCAATTTTTAAATGACTGGAGCAGTTAGCTGCTTTCCCCAGACCCATTGAATCCACAGATTAGCATTTTCCAGCCCCTAAAGACAGCCCAAACCCTCCATCTGCAAGGTGCCCCTGCACCTAAGTGAGAACCCCCATCAAGCAAGATAATGTTGTTATCTTTAAAATACTGTTTTCCCGTGTTTCCCAGAGGTGAATGGGTAACTGCCTTCCACACTCAGAGAGCTCCATCTCCACACATTTCTTGCTACAGAGCAGCAGCTTTACTCACAGTAAACACAGCCCAGGACAGAGCAGAGTGGCCTCCACCGTGTAACAGCAGCAAGACAGGCCCCTCCAAGCCACTTTTGTAAATTCGAAAAGTGTATGAACAGTTAAGGACATTCCACAGAGTTACTTCAAGGCAGTAGAATGAATTTTGGAGCTTGCAATACCAAACAGTGCTTTATTTCTATCCTTCATTTATCTGACCAACAGGAATTTTCAGGCATTACCTGGACAAAAATGTAACTCAGTTTAAGCTTCAAGAGTTGTATTCCTGCTGCCCAGGTTTTCTCCCCCACCTATAATTCACTCATCCCCTGTCCTTTTCTCCCTGGGAAGTGAACTAAGAGAAAACTGGAAATTCATTAGGAAAAAAAGATGGAGAGTTATTTTTTACATGGGCAAAATAATGAGAGGGCAAGGAAATGGTTTTAAATAAGAAGGGGGATTTAGATTAAATGTTCATAAGAAATTCCTCCTTGTGAGGATGGTGAGGCCCTGGCATAGTGTGTCCAGAGAAACTGTGGCTGCCCCTGGATCCCTGGAAGTGTCCAAGGCCAGGCTGGATGGGGCTTGGAGCAGCCTGGGATAGGGAAAAGTGTCCCTGCCATGGCAGGGGTGGCACTGGATGGGCTTTAAGGTCTTTTCCCACCCACACCATGCTCTGGTGGCTCCATGATTCATGATGGGCACCTTGTCCACATTTGATGAAGGGCTGTGCACTCCCCCCGAGGTTTAATATAAAATAAAAAGCATAGTGGACCTGTTTGGATAGGTTGTGTATAGAAGCATCCCAAATTCAAGCAATCTTAGCTGTTGAGGATTTATTCTGCTGCCTTCAGCAGAAGCTTGAGATCCCGTGTGAAAGGCTGTGGACAGATGTGACCTGTGGAAGCAGCTGAAGGAATGACTGGGTTGGTGCCCACTGCTCTGCCCCAGAGCCCTGGTTAGAGCTCCAGCACATCCCCTGTGTGCACAGACCCCAACACTTCTCTTGGGTGTTAGTCACAGTGTCAGGCACTGAACAGAGACCCCACACCTCCCAGGGTGTTTGGAGAGAAGTGACCTGGAAGTTTGGTTTTCCTAATGGCATTCCTGTCTTGGAGAGGAAACATCTACAGAAAAACCTCTGGCTGGCACTGCCAGAAGACACTGAGGGCACCACAACCTCTGCCTTGGCCAGAAATTTGGAAGTATTTATTCACATCCACATGTTTCTGCCAAGGTTTATCTGTTGTACTGCTGCCACCAAACTAACTGTAGTTAATAAAAATCAATGAACAGCTTTGGGCCTGATATGGTTTGAATTATGAGAACTTGATGAGTGTTTCCCTGCAAAATATGCTATTGGACTGTTGGAAACACTTTTTGAAAATTAACGATTACTAAAGAAGCAATATCAGGAATTGGCCTTGCTAGGTACAGTTCAACTGTCAGCCTAGAAGGGACAGTTCTATTTCCTGACACTGAACCCTGCAGGAGGCATAATGGAGGATGAGAAGGAACACATGAAAAAGCTGAAGAACCCAAATAAACGAAAAAAACCCATGATACCTCCCCAGTCTCTGAGATTATGACAAATTCAATATGGGGGAAAAAAAAGGATATATCCTTGCCAGTGTCATTTTCTACCACAACGTCCTCCATAGACTCAAAGTACTGGCTCCAAAGCACTGGTGAAAAATCACGCTTTCTTCCAGGGCTGCAAGACAGAAAAAATCCCATAAGAAAGAGTTATTTTTAAATTCTTCCACTGAAATTGGCATCCAGGCCTCCTCTCACTGAAGAGAACATGCTGGTGTTACACAACAGTTCGGACTGGAAGCAAACGGCACATCAGTGAACTTCCCATACAATCACAATGTTCAGAATTTTACTGTCAGTGAAGGAATCCTCCCCTTTTTCCCCTCCCCAGCTGTTGCTCCTATCAAGGAAATGTAGCAGAAACAGAGAAAAGAGTACTTTCCTCATCAAGTAATTCCAAGGAAGACTGAACAATGGTGATTTAGTGTACCCAAGCCAAAGGAAAAAAAAGGATATATCCTTGCCAGTGTCATTTTCTACCACAACGTCCTCCATAGACTCAAAGTACTGGCTCCAAAGCACTGGTGAAAAATCACGCTTTCTTCCAGGGCTGCAAGACAGAAAAAATCCCATAAGAAAGAGTTATTTTTAAATTCTTCCACTGAAATTGGCATCCAGGCCTCCTCTCACTGAAGAGAACATGCTGGTGTTACACAACAGTTCGGACTGGAAGCAAACGGCGCATCAGTGAACTTCCCATACAATCACAATGTTCAGAATTTTACTGTCAGTGAAGGAATCCTCCCCTTTTTCCCCTCCCCAGCTGTTGCTCCTATCAAGGAAATGTAGCAGAAACAGAGAAAAGAGTACTTTCCTCATCAAGTAATTCCAAGGAAGACTGAACAATGGTGATTTAGTGTACACAGACCCAAGCCAAGGGAAAATAAACAGAACAGTGATACTGTCCCAGTACCACCTCCAAGTTTGCAATGACCCACAGACAAAAGGTGCCCAGCTGACAAACCAATTTATTTTTTGCTTCCTTCAAAAGGTGCAGCTGTGTCCTCTCCTTGTACCCCCCTTACTGACAAAAGGCTCTGCAATCAGAATTTTCCTGATGACTCAGTCGATGCAGAATTTGTTTCTCAGGCTGGTATTTACTCAGTAAGACTAAAAGAGTAGTGCTTAATTTTGGAAGTGGCATAATTAGGCTCAATTCGAGCCCAGGATACAGGATGAGTAACAGTGCACCATTTTAACCATGTTTTTGCACTTCAGCTCTTCTGGGGGAGGCAGGCAGGCAGCACAGAATATTAAAATCAAGCATGGGCGTGAGGGGTGAAAGACCTTCAGAGCAGAAAAATCCCTGCTGAAGAAGTTTCTCCTGAATTCTTGGCTTCCTAAAGAAACAGAAAATTACAGACAAAGCAGCTTTTCAATTTTGTAGAAACAAAATTTCTGTTTCCCCTGGTGTTTCTAGGATATGAGACATAAACCAGCCACCCCCTGAATGGACCAAATTCCCTCCTGTGGGTTTCCAGACTTCTTGTCAAATCTCAATTAAATAAAATGAGAAGTCACACACCTACATAAATCCAGAAAATATTAATCTCTTTTACCGCCTCAGCCTAATCTCATTCTCTGATCAAGGAAAAAAAAACCACATTCAAAGCTTAATTTTTCCCTGGAAGCCATCCCAGCCCTGATCACATGCTCTCTCCATACCAGTTCTGGTTCTTTCTGGAGATGCACAGAACTGCCCACAGCTTGGATGATTTCCCTTCTCTGGGTTTTGAATAGGTAGGATGTGCAGCTAGCGGAAATAAATTCCATCACCCTTCAAAATGCAGCATTTCAACTGCAGCCAGGCTTTTGCACAGCATGTTACAGCTGCTTTTGGGTTCCGCTGCCCTCAGCAACTGCAGGTGGTCAGTAAATGTTGTCATCTGCCTGGCTACAGCCCCTCCCACCTGATCCATAAATCTGGGGGACAGCAGGACTCCCTGGTGACCCAGCCCGGGCACTGCTGTGGCACCAGGAATCTGGGGGGGATGTGGCTGACCGATCAGCTGTGTGCCAAGCGAGCCCGTTCTTGTGGAAGCAGGGCTGCAGGATGGACAGCCACTGTTACACAGGGGAGCACAGCAGCCTCTTGGGGGTGCCAGAAAATCACCTTTCACCAGACCAGGCCTCTCCAAGCCCATCCAGCCTGGCCCTGGACACTTCCAGGGATGAGTACTTCTGTGTCTCCTTCAAAAGCCTTTTCTGACAGCAGAATTTACATGCAAGAGGCAGACAGGTGCAAATACCGAGGCAGATCCATGGAGAGAATCCCATGACCTGCAAAGAGGAACCCATGGCACCGAGGCAGAGCCCTTCCCTAGCAATGCCTCAAATTCAGCTTAGCAAGAGTGAACACCTCCAGAGAAAATGTTAGTAGCTGTGTCACACGTGAAGTATCTGGGAAAAACATACAGCAGAACTCCTGTGCTGGCAAGGGAATTGGAGCAGAAAGTGAAGAGGAGATGGGAATTAAAAACTATCATCACCTCTGATGCAAATACGTGTTGATCATGATTTAAAACAAAATACTTGCATCCAAGCAATGCTGAGGAAACGTGAGTGACCTCAGGTTTAACACTGAACCCCCAAAAGGGCAGAATAAATGTGCAGTTTTCCACAAAATCCCAGGTGACCACAGAGGGTTGAGCAAAAACATTTCTCCAAAGAAAAGAATCTTTGGAGTTTTTCTTGAGCTGCTTTTTTTAGTGAAGCATCAACACACATTCAAAATTAGAAGTGTGCCCAATAAACAGCAGCTGTGGTTTTGCACCTTCCTATGTTGAAGTCATATTTTGCTGACCAATATTTAAGGTGACAGAACTAATTACAGGTTTTTAAAGTATCCAGCAAACCAAAACAGAAATGGATCTGACATAATAACTTTTCTAGACTGATCCTTAAACTCCAAGCCAGCCAGCCAGCCAGCATATTAAACTGGAATTACAAAACAAATTCTGGGCACCCTCTGTTTTATCCTATTGTGCAGTTTGTCCTCTTTATCATGTCCTCAATCCTTAGGATGCCCACATGGCTCAGCAAATCTCTCCCCAATTTTTGAAGGGGTTTTCTTTCACGTATTTTCCTAAAATGAAAAACAAAAACAAAAACAAGGTTGCACCAAGCAGAAGGAGCCATTTTCAGAAGGTCCTTTTTCTGCTGAGAGCCCCTATTTAAAACTACTAAAGTAAATATAGAACAAGTGCATGAATCAGGAGATTTCATTCTCACATCATATTTGAACCCAAGCAAATCAAACATCATCTACAAGTAAGAACTGCCACGGCTGACAAGTTGTATTTAGAAATTCTAAAAATTGACAAGGACAGTATCTTAAGTTCTGCCTTAGAGATGCTGAATACATAAAATGTTTTTTTTATTAAAAGGATTCCAAGGGGAAAAAGTGGATTAAAAAGGAAAAAATGAGTAGGAATTGCCATGATTGAATTACACAGATCTGATCCAATCATGCCCTTCTAGATAATTGAAAGATCCTCAGAGATTGTACGTGATTTTTACTCACACATTGGAAAGGAGCAACAAACTGACTTTCACTTTTAAATCCCATCCAGGTGCTTAACTCTGAATGAGCCACTAGCAAAAAACAAAAGGCAAAAAACAAGACAGGAAATGCAGAATCTGCTGCCGTGGGGGGTGACTTTACAAATTCTATTATTTTATTTCCCCACAGAACACAGAATCAGGCCATAAGCCTGATTTTGTTTTGCTTTGTGATTTTGATTTTGTTTTTGGTTTTCATCAGTCAAGCAATTCGAAGGAATCACTTGCAATTCCCAACACAGCCTTGGCTATGAGCGCTCCTTAAAGAAATGGACAGGAATTCCTCCCAGAGGCTGAGTTTCACATATTGCTCGAGCCAAAGAGAAGCTCCAGCCTCCTTGGAAAGGGCCTTTTGGAACCATCATTTCTGCTGGAGAGCACTTAAATCCAGGGAGCAGAGGACTGTGCTAGCAAAGCAGGAATCGATGCCACGTGCCATGAAATACACTGGAATTCCAGCACACATCCCATGCTCCTGCAAAGCCCACTCCAAACTATGCCACAGGAGCCATGCTGGATATCAGGGAGAATTCCTTCCCCAAAAGGGCTGCCCAGGCCTGGCACAGGTGAGTCCCCACCCTGCAGGGACTGAAAGCTGTGTGGATGTGGCACCTGGGGACGTGGGACAGGGGTGGTGGCCGTGGCAGCGCTGGGGGAAAGGTTGGACTCCAGGATCTTAGAGGGCTTTTCCGGCCTGAACAATTCAAGGATTCAATTTGCTTCGGCCAGTTTGACTTCTCAAATGAGACTCTCCCACAGAGAGATATAAGGAAGTGATTGTACTGAAAAAATAGCAAGAAAAGAATAAATTTTAAAGAAAAAGCTAGGAACAAGTTTATTTTCACACATTTAAATGTAGCAACAGGTGCCATTGTTTTATGAACTACTGAAACACACATTAACCTTTTAACAGCATATTGCCAAAAAATGTAAGACTTTATTTCAGTAAATTCTATTTTTCTGTAGCAATCTCACATGCTTGACCCTCTGCTTCTCAAGATCTGCTTTCAGCTACACCACAGTCACATTAAGATGACCTGCATGGTGGGAAAAAAAGGGAATAAAAAGAAAGTGCCCAACACACCAGTCAGAGGATTTAGCCACGGAAAACTCAAGTTGCTGGCATTCTTGGATATTAAGGTTAAACCCATTTTCTAAAAAGCCTGGCTTGCAATTCAAGAAATTGAAAGCACAGAAATAAATCACATTTATAAATGTGAGATGCTTAATGCAGCAAATAAATATTTTCCTAAGTTTAGTTATTTCTGTTCCCTGTGGAAGTTTGAATTTTGAAGGACTATTTCAGTGCAGCCCTGTACACCTGCCAGCACTGCAAATCACACTGTTTTCCCTGTACAGCTAATCCCAGGATCTTTTGGTGGAATTCTCCTCAGGGGGAATCTTGCACTTGTTTGAACAGAACTGCACTTTGGTAAGGATAAGCTCAGCCTAAGCTAAACTTTCTATCCCACTTCCTCTTGTCTCCTTCTGCCAGAAGCCCCGAGCCCCTCCGGACGAGGCCATTCCATGCTGGATGTGCAGCGCCTCCCACAACAGGAACACCACCTGTGAAGGGATTTACTGGGTGGCAAATCAAACCACAACATGGTTATCAACTACTCCCCACTGCTTCCAAGGGAAGACTCCAGGGGAATTCTTGATCCTTAACCACAGCACTGGATTTTGTTTCATTCATAATAATTTCCCTGACAGTGTTTAAAACCCCTCCAGTGCATGGTAAGAGAGGAAGAATTATATAAGTTAATACATGTTACACCCTTAGACACGGGTCAAACTTCTCCCACAGCTCCCAGAATGTGCTCTCAACCCCTGCTTAAGAGATTAAAGTATCCCAGATTTTTCCATCATCTCGAAATGCAGATTTAACCAGGGATTAAAGTCACTTGGTGGAGCACACCTCCTTCACATGGGTGCCTGCGGCTGAGAAATCCCATTTCACAGAATCATGGAATATTCTGACATGGAAAGGGACCCTCAACAAGGATTATCAAAGTCCAACTCCAGCTTAGGAATTCAACTTCTGAGAATTTCCACACACCTCTCCCCCCAGCCACACTCTGAGGTACCGCCCAGACATGGTGCTGGACCCTTCCTCCAAACAGTGATGGCAAAGGACTGGGAGAAAAGGGCTGGAGAGCTGATCCCAGCACCTGCCACCTTCCCCCAGCCTGAGGATACGCCGGGCACTGATTCCTCTGCGGCTGGAGAAGCCTGATCCAGGTGCCACTCTCCTGGAGCACGGGGAAGCAGGAGGACCACCCCTCCCTCCAGAGCCCCTAAGAATGACCATTCCCTGTCCAGATCCCGCAGAATGACCATTCCCTGTCCAGATCCCCCAGCATGACCATTCCCTGTCCAGATCCCCCAGTAGTGACCATTCCCTGCCCCGATCCCCCATAATGACCATTCCCTGTCCCGATCCCCCAGGACGAGCTCCCTGCTGTCCAGATCTCCCGATAATGCCCATTTCCTGTGTCCAGACCCGGAATAACGTGCCTCCCTTCCTCGTAGATTCCCCCAGTAAAGACCCCCGTCGCTCAGACCCCAAGAGAGCCGCGGCCCCGCAGAGCCCCCGCTCCGCCGTAACCTCTCCCCGCGAACTCCCCCCGATCTCCGCATCCGCCCCTGCCCTTCCTCCGCCTACCCCATGCGCATCTTGGACCCGGACTGGCCGCCGCCGCCGGGCAGCGGGGGCCGAGGCGGGAGGCGGCCCAGATGCAGCTGTTTCTCCAGGGCCGACATGACAGCTAGGGACGCGCCGGGAACACCGGGAACACCGGGACCCCCGAGCCGCCCCCGCCGCCCCGCCCCGCCTCGCCGGAAGCGGCTCCCCCAACAGCGCCGCCGCGCGGCACCGAGCGCGCCCGCCCGCGCGGCACCAAGGGAAACGTAGTCCGCGTCCCCGCTGCGCCCTGCGGGACGCGGGGCAGCACGGGAGCTGTAGTCCCCGCCGGGCGGCGGTTACCGGGCGGGCGGCGCGGGCGGGATGCGGCGGAGGGGAGGTGCGGGAGCGGCGGGCGGCGGAGCGGGGCTGGGGGGATACGGCGGGGATAGAAGCGCGCAGCGCTGGGGCGGGAGGCGGCGCGGGTGCTCGCGGTGATGCACGGCCCGCTGACGCCGCCCGTCCCCGCAGGTCCCGAGCCCGCCGCCGCCAGCCTGCCGCCGCTGGTGCAGGGCCCGCCGCGCTGCCTGCTGCGCTGCAGCGTGCCCCGCGTGCTGTGGGCGGCCCCGCAGCCGCCCGCCGTGGTGCGGCTGCGCTGGTGGGGGGACAGCTCCGGCGGCACCGTGCTGCAGCCCGCCGGGCGGCCCGGACAGCCCGCGGGCAGGACCTGCGCCCGCTTCGCCGTGCGCTGCGGGCCCCGGCAGCTCGCCGCCTACCTGGCAGGTAGGGAGCGCCGGCACCGGGTGGGACCGGGCTGGCACCGGGCTGGCACCGGGCTGGGACGGGGACAGAGGCTCCAGGGGTGCCAGGGCGGCTCAGGCCGGGCATCGGGGGAGTTCCTTCCCGGGCACGGTGATGGGGAGCGGGCTGCCCTGCGGTTACCCTGCAGCAGTGTAAGCCGTTCCCCTTGGTCCTGCCGCAGGCGTTCCTGTTCTGGGAATCCTGGGCTTATTCATCATCATTTACTGCCAGGAGTAATGGATGTATTCACCCTTCTTTACCTGCTGCCCCTTGTAGGACATAGCGTCAGTCTCTGGCATTTCTGTCGTTTTAGCCAAAAAGTGTCACTTGTGGCCATGAGACTGACCTGAAGGTGTTCCTGATTTTTGCAGATATGGGCGTTCTTGTCCTGGAGGTTCTAACCAAACGTGACCACCTGCCCCTTGGCAGAGCACAGATCACTAAACTGTCCCAGCTCTCTCCCAGCCATCCCATCAAAGGGTCTTTTGCCGTGCTGTCACCAACATCGGATAAACTCGGAGAGCTGCAGGTAGCCTTCATGTCTGTGCTCATTATTACATGGTAATATGATATTAATATCAATTATGCGCTGTGACACTGGCACAGTCAGGTGCGGGATCAAGCTGTACGTGGCACACTGCAGGCCTGCTCTCTGTCCAAGGCATTTCTGAGCTAAGGTAACAAATGAAGAAAAAACAAATACTGGCAGTCTTTGCTTTGTTTTGTTTGGAGAGATATGGGGTAGTTGAGCTTAATGAGGAACATGTGGTCTCTACACAACATGTGGGTATTAACAGTGGATTTAAAATGGGTATTGGTTCTTACACTTCACTGGAATAATAGAAGATTTTAACATCTGAAATTAAGAAAGTTCTGTCTTGCAGCCCTGTCTCTGTAAAACTGATTAAGAAAGGCAGTTGACTGGATTTGAAAATGAGGAACAAGTAGTTGTAAATACGTGACATAGCTGTGTGATATAAATATTACTTTATGTAGAAAAGCAGCAGCTTTCCATTGCACAACAGGTGAAGTTGATGCAATGTTTATTGCACTTAGATAAGAAAAGAACAAAGCAATATTTGCACATCTTGTCTTCCAGGTGTCACTGGTTCTAGAGCCTCTGCCAGAACTGTATGGCACCAGCAGCTGTGTGCCAGCCACACAAGGAGGTTCAGATGCTGCTGCTGCTGCCCAGGGAAGCAGCAAGTCCCAGCTTCCTGCTCCATCCCAGCAGCCCAGGCACACCCAGGTGGCTGTTGAACAGGAGTCTGTTGACAACAGCAAAGCCACATCTCCTAGGTACCCTTTTTTCTTTTTTCCTCGTGACAAAACTGTGGTTTATTTTGCAGTTCACACAGAATTTTTAAGCATTGTCAGTTCACTTGTGAGTTATGGGGTGTTTCATCTTTTCAAACATGCATTTTATGGGAAATCCAGGATGTTGAGGGTTTCCAAGGTGACAGGGACAATTTCTTGTCTGACAGAAATTTGCTTTTTAGGTTGACTTAGTTCAAGTCAAGCAAGATCACACAAGAGGTGCCTCAAATCATCAAATCACCAAATAATTTGGGTTGGAAGGGATCTTAAGGCTCATCTCATTTCATCCCTGCTGCCAGAGCACCTTCCACTGTCCCAGGCTGCTCCAAGCCCCATCCAGCCTGGCCTTGGACATGGATGAGGCAGCCACAGCTTCTCTGGGTAACCTGTGCCGGAGTCTCACTGTGCTCCAGAAAAAAACTTTCTCCTGGTATCTAATGTAAACCTACCCTCTGGCAGTGGGGAGCTGTTCCCCCTTGTCCTGTCACAACGTGCTCTTGTAAAAAGATCTAAAAGCCTTTCTTTTGAAAAATCTTTTACTTGCACCTTGGGTGGGTCTCTCTGATGGTCTCAGTGGCAGGTGAGGAATCATTAAAATAATGATGTCATGTTTCCTTTTGGAGAATTTGCAGAGTTCTGAATCCCTTTACCCACGCCCTGGAGTTGTCCCTGAAATACAGTTTCATTTTTCCCTAGAGGAAAGGACCGTTTGCTCTACAGAGAGAACTCTGAGAACGCGAAGGACACCTTTCCTGCTCCTCGTGCCCGTGTGATTTCACCGGATGAGCATGTGGAAATGAGCCCTGAGAATCAGCCCCTGTCCTTGCCCACCAGCAGCGATCCCAGAGCGCCTCCCGGGGGGAGCACGCGCCTGCTCTCCGTGCGCAGCCCGGCTGCGAAGGACCTGCTCTCAGGTTGGTGTGCCGCTGCCTCCATCCTTTAGACTTCACTGCAAACAGCTCCCGGTGGTGTTTCGTCTGCCTGTCTGCGTTTCTGAAGGGAAAGAGAGACTTCACACCCTCTTGCTCCATTATTCCAAAAAGGCCTTGCCTTAAAATCCACTCTTGCCTGGGCTGGATTGGGATCGGCATCGGAGTAGGGCACGTTTCCATATGTGCTACCTTTTGAGTTCCATATTTACAGGAAAGAACAAAAATTAGACATCCTGAAGTGGCAGACTGCTCTTCCCTCAATTAGTCCTGCTTCTGTATCCTAAAAGTGCCCTTCAGTACCTGACCCTGTGTGTGCACAAATTCCCTGTAGAGTGGAGTGGGAGGATCACCCTCCCTGGCTCCCAGCTCAGCTGTTTTCTGGTGTATAAAACGTATCTGATCCCCAGTGCGCCAAGATCTCTTTTTAACAGCAGAAAACAGGTTTCTTTGACTGTAGCTGACACATTGATTGTGTCTACACGTGGCTTTTAAAAAGCACTTGAATGCTGAAATGTAATCCTTGTGCTTGTTTCCCAGCTCTCTTGGATCAAGGCAGTAAACTCCGTGATGCCATGGTTGTTTCTGCAATGAAGTCCAGCCCAGACATGGAGATTGAACTGAAGAAAATGTCTCATTTTATAGAAACAGACAATTTTATAGCACCAACAAAGTGAGTTTGGACTGGGGGAAGTGAGATTCAAGCTCCAGACCATAGATTTTGAGGCTTTATCCAGAAAACTGTAGATACTGAGATTCATAGGATGTGTTTTTGGGTCAAAGCAGCACATCATTCAAATGGGAAGTTAATTTCTACCTGTGAATAAATGCCTAAATTTTGTAAATTCATTCTAATCTTCATGTAGTAAGCCTTGATATAAGTATTTGATTTTAATTTAATTTCATAGTATATTTGTATTTAGTTAAAAGTTATTTCTCAGGGAAATATTACATTTTGGTAGGGAATAAGAGTAGTGCAAGACAGTGCAAGTGAAATGGCACTGCATCACAAGGAACAGTTTTTCGGAGAAGTGTACGTAATTGATGACCTAAATGCATGGTGTTTTCTTAGGAGAAAAGAAATTTAGATTTCTTGGTTTTCCTCTGGAAAAACGTGAATATTGCCTGTTGTTCTGTGATAACCAGAAAGCAATGTCATTGTCTTTGACAGTCAATGATGCTATTGCAAATTCAATATCAATGATGCTATTGCAAATTCTTTCTGCATAAACTATTTGTATTTGTGTTAAAGTAGATTATTTTGGACTTCACAGAAAAAACTGATAGACTGATTATTGGATTCATCTTGAGCATGCCTTAATGTCTTTATTTTTCCTTTTTCTGCTGTCTGTGCTTCCACTGCTGTTACCCAGGAGCCCAAAAGGCTTGAAGTCCAGTTTTGTGCCCATTCCTGAAGATCCCCATCTCTTTGGATCTGAAGTTTCAGGTCAGCAGTTTGACCTGAACTCTGAAGAAAGAGCAGTCCAGTTACTGTTGGGCAGGTGAGTGTGATGCTCTGGAGGCTTCTACAAAATTGTCCTTGTCTGACCATTTTGAAAAGATTTTAATATATCCATTTAATATGCATAGCAGGAGCATAAATGATGCTTCCATTGCATGAGTGTGATGCTCTGGAGGCTTCTACAAAATTGTCCTTGTCTGACCATTTTGAAAAGTGTCTCTTGACCCTTCAGGTTGTCCAGATTTTTGGGAATGTAACCAGTGACATTTTTGGGAATGTAACTTGACAGTGTGCAAGTGATGGAGGTGTTTTGTAGCTCAGCTTTAATGCATGATGACCTGGATAGCTCCAAGTCGCTTGGTGTGAAAGTGATGTCAGAAAGATTAACCACAATCTTTCATGAAACAGAGTTACTGAATAGTCCTAAGTGTCGTGGCCTAAAATACTGCATAAACTAAGCATGTAAAACAAATACCTTGTTTCTTGGGAGAAGAAGCACTCTGTAAATTAAAACTAATGAGAAACTATAGCTATTTTTAATCTTTCTCCAGATATTAAATGGGCCTTTTCCTCTTATTTTGCGTAGCAGGAGCATAAATGATACTTCCATTGCGTCCACATCTGCACCCTGAACACACAGCTTCTGGGTCAGATGTGGTTCAGAATTTATGGTTCATGTTTCTTGTGCCCTGCACTCATTTTTTCACTGTGGTTTATCACACAGTGATTATCTGCACTGTAGTGTTGCAGGTCATAAAATTATTTTAAACTCACAGCACAGAGGAAAACCTTAAACCAAACTAACCTCAGTTTGTATCTGAAGATACTTGTGTTTGCACCTACTCAGGTATAGCTTGGAAGTTTTTTTAAATCAAAATAAACTGTCCTTAAGTATTACTCCTAAAGCATTCCAGAAGTTATAAAGTAGTGAAGGGTAAAAATTGGAGGTTGATATTCATTGGTGTATTTTACAATGAAAATCATCAAAGCCTGGAATTGGTTGCCCAAAGAGGTTGTGGAATCTGCAGCTTCCAAGACACCCAAAATCCAGCGGTACAGCTTTTTTTGCATGCCTTCCCTTTGAGCAGGGGCTGGACTGGGTGACCTCCAGAGATCTGTTGTGACCCCGGCTGTCCCTCACTCCGCACGCACTGCGTTCCTGCGGGGGCAGAGGTGTTGTCCCCAGGTGACCCCCCAGGCTGGCTCACAGCCCTGCTCCCTGGGCACAGCTTGTCCCTGCTGGAGCCAGCACGGCCCCGATCCAGGGGGAAACGGGCAGCATTGTCCACGTGCCTTGGAGACCCTGAGGTGTGCTTCTCTCTCCTGTATCCACAGTGCCGATTTCTCCCCGGGGCACTTCTGGGATCGGACAGGCTCCCTGTGGGATTCTCTCTCCCTTGGCAGCGAGGTGTATGACAGTGAACTCGGTGATCCCCACTACGACCAGAGTCTGCTGGAGAAGCTTTTTTACACAGCTCCTGTAAGTGGAGATCCAAAGGGAAACGTGCGTTCCCTAATGTGCAGAGCAACCGAAGTTTGCACGATCAGGAAAACGACAGATTGCACTAATTTAGAGCTGAATGGGCATTAAGTATCATACAAATGTTTGTGAGTACATGTGCACGTTGCTTATAATTAATATGATTAAAAGAATAAAATCATTAAAAGAATATTGTTAAGACTACAAAGTCAAGCATCGAGTTTGGAAATTGCTGCGATTGAGGCTGTCCAGGGAGACTTTTTGTTTTTTAAATCCCTGAAATTTTGAGACCATTTTAATTGTTTCAGTTGATACAATGCACAAGTTGTTTTCCATTTATGTATTGTGACCATTATGGAACTCTCTGTACAATGACAATTAACTTCTTATTTATGTCCATTCTTTCTGCTTTAGAAATCTGATTCCAGTTTGAGCGATTTCCTCAGCGATGACGATGTTAAATCCTCAAAAAAAGCATCCAAGACAGAAACTCTCAAAAAAGGGGGCCCAGTGAATCCACAGAAGGATTTTCATGCCTTTGATCAGAATGTGACAGGAGCTAAACCCAGGTAGTTACATCAGTGACTTTTGTTCTGACCTCATCTAAACTGCATTCCCTTTTTTTCATATGGAACCAATAAAAATGTCCCTGAAGATCCAATTATCATGCCTATCTTATACAATACAGTTAATTTAAAGGTTTTGTGACTATTTTTTTTTTTCCGTTTTTGCTCCAAACAATTATTTCTGATTATTTTTCTGACTAACACTGCTGTTCTTACATCAGGTAAAATTCATATCCCCAAAGAAACCAGCACAAAAGCATTTGCAATTCAAGTCTTGCAAATTACACAAATGAGATTTAAAACTACGGCAAAAATCCTGCTCCTGTTCCTCTGCAGCAGAGATTTGTCTTGTGTATAACTGTATCATCTCCCTGCTTTTGTACATGGCATTAAATGAAGTTTTTCTTTTTGAAGATTTTTTCAGATCAACAATGTGTGGAACATGCACTTTAACTTGTCTTTTTTTTTAGTTATGGACCCCAGATATTATAAGATACTTGTTACAGAGAATTATAGAGACCACCAAATTTGTTGTAAAAATATGTTTTAAATGTATATTTTAGTGAACCTTGGGCAGTTTTTAAGTAGCATCCCGCCTAGCTACAATTCCCCCTTCATGTGGTCATGTCAAGAATGTTTCTGCAGTCCTGATCCTCAGTTCTGTGTCTCCAGCTGCTCTCCCACTGCTCCTCCAGAAGACCACAGAGAAATGTCTCTTCTCACATCCTTGGGTGCAGACAGGTTGGCATTGCTGCAGCGAGTACACCTGGCCAGAGTCACCATAGAAAGCCTGAAAATCCCTCCTGAGAGCATCCAGATCTCCCCCAGGAGGAAGGGTTTGCTGGGGAAGCCTCCACGGCCCATGTCTGTTCATAAGTGGTAAGGGGGACTGTTTCTTCCTGGTTTCTGTGCTGTGCCTTCAGGGGAG
This sequence comes from Pyrgilauda ruficollis, assembly GCF_017590135.1. Lineage (NCBI taxonomy): Eukaryota > Metazoa > Chordata > Aves > Passeriformes > Passeridae > Pyrgilauda > Pyrgilauda ruficollis. The sequence goes on along the minus strand of NW_024512877.1, from coordinate 33,123 downwards.
ATTTCCCTGGGCTCTCCTGTGTAGCGCAGCTTCCCCAGGCTCTCCAGGCTTCTGAGGCTTCTGTTCCTCGGAGGGAATTGTATCCCACGGACTTGGGAAAGTTAGAGATGTGACTGATTTATCCTGATGTGGGCTCACTTGGGGCTGTGCCTTTCCCAGGGTTTTGGGGAGGTGCAGAATGTACTTTGTGCCTGGCAGTACGCTGAAAACAAAAGGGGATTTATTGGAGGAGAATCTGGCACATAGATAACCTGTGGAAGGAATTCATAGAGTGGGTGTTTCAATTATCCTAAAAAACAGGGTTACAGTCAGCTGTGAATCTGGAACTTGCCTGCTGTGTTCAGTTTCATGACTCACATCAGATTCTTGATGGACGGTGGTCACCCTTTCACTGTTTTATTCACAGCACCTTCTTTGTGGAGTACCACTTTCCTGTGAGAGTCTCCAAGGATGGAAAAGGACAGGTCTCCATAGCAACAGAAGCAGTTCGAGTAGCCTCAAGTAAAATCACAGATGGTGGTAAGAGCATCGTTTTTCCCCCTCAGATTTGGTTTTCTTGACTCCATCTCTTAGAAATTATTTAGTAGTGTGTTTCACATATTTCCTTTGCTGCCTGAAAACCACAGTGTGATTAGTTGCCGTGCTGCAGGTGGGGGAATGATCCTCTCAGGAAGAAGGAAGTGATTTTTTTAAATTATTTTTTTCTTCCCAGAAGAATTCATACTGGGATTTTCAAATTTCTTTTCCTAAGGAAAGAACAAGTTAGTAAGCCCATTCCTTCTTTTGAACATAATGCCAGTATTTTTTCTGCAATAGTGGGAAGATGATCAAGTACTTTTAGAAATACCAGAGATACTTACAGCCCAAATAAATAATTCCTCAGATGTGGAAGTATGTCATGTAGTATCCCCAGTAGCTCACATAATCTGCTGGATCCAGGGAATCTCCAGTCCTGTGCTCAAATCAGGAGACACTAATCTTTGTACTGAGACTCACCAGTGTTTGTATCCCTGAGAACAATTTCTGTTTCTATTCCCACTCAGCAGAGAATGCTGGATGCTCTCTGCCCAGTCTTCCCAGAACTGGAATGCCAGGGTGACTTTCAAATGCCTCTCCCATGTGATCATTCATTGGCTTTGCATCTTCCTGAGTGGCACTTGAGAGATTTTGAGTTCTCTTGGATATTTTGCATTTGTGGCCAGAGAAAACATCTGTTTCTTCTGAGCTTTTGTAATACAACCTTTGGAATCCAAAACTCATCCGTCCTCCTGCGGTTTGCCTTGTGTGGAGTCCACCTCTTTGGGACCTAGAAAAATAGATTATAAAATAGAAAATAATGTGAAGAAGACTTCAATCCATTATCCTGTAGCATTTTCCTTCCTGAGAGTTATGTCATTTATTAAATATGCCTAATGGGGAAGATTCCATAGCGATCCCAGACAAGGTGGGGAAGAGCAGGGCATCCGGCTGGAAATTAGCTTATGTGTAACCTGCATTTTTGTCATCACAGGAGTATTTCCTTATCCTTTGTGAGCACTGTTATTGTACTTCTTGTACTCCTTTCCAGACTGAATGCAAATCACAAATTGGTTCTGTCTCTGCTTGCAGATACTCCTGTTCTCCTGGAGCTGTGATTTTTCTTGCAGCTCAGCTTTGCCTCCCTCCAGAACCATCTTGAACTCTGTTAGTTGAAATGAGGCAGGGTGCTCCCACTGAGGAAGGGCAGCTCTTACTGCATGCTAGAATGGCAGAGACTTGGTGTCACCTGAAGTCTTTAAATACTGTTATAATGTTGGCTTATATTAATGTATTTAATAATTTATTAATTATTTTTATTATTTATTAATTCATAATCTTAATTTTGTCTGCTGGCCTCCTGCTGTTTGCTGGCCTTCAGAAATGAAAACCAGTTTACTTTGGCCTTTGTGTTAATAAACAATGCAGAATTAAATGATTGTGTTTGTAACAGAGCACTCTACAGGGGAAAGTTTATTTATGTCAAGTAATTTTGGATATTTGTTGCTCCTCTCTTCCTTCCAGTGGTGAAATTCCAGCAGCAGTCTGTGTTCCCTGTGTGGTTTGGGGGAAGGATGATGGAGCACTGGTGGGGCTCTGACCTGGCTTTTAAAATCTACATGAGAAAAAGCACACAGAAAAAGGTATTTACTACTAGTTGTTCCTTCTTTGTGTGTTGAAAAGCAAAGGAATTCTTTGCATTTCCACTTCCCCCAGGCACTCAGTGCAGACAGTCAGGTATTAGGAGGTGAAATGACATTACACTGCTTGCTGTTCAGTCTGCACAGAACCACAGAGTATTGTGAGGGACCCACAGCCTCACCCAGCCCAGCCCTGGCCCTGCACAGACACCCCAGCAATCCCACCCGTGCATCCCTGGCAGCGCTGCCCAAACACTTCTGGAGCTCTGGCAGCCTCGGGGCCAGGGCCATTCGCTCTTCCAGGCTTGTCCCTCCTGTCCCTTCATTAAAGGCTTTTCTGACATTGAGACTGGCAAGCAAAAAGAATTGTACTTCCCCCTTCTTTAAACTGATCTCTTGTTGCTTAAGCACATTGGATCAGTTATAAACGTTGTCCTTCAATGAGAACACAGCTCCTTTAGCAGTGTAGAATGAGTCCACGTGGATGCAGTTTATATCTGCACCCTGCCCAGTGTAAGGGACATAATGTGAGCTGTGAAAAACAGCTGTGACTTGTGCATTTTGGGCAGGAAAAGCTATATTTCTATCTCATAAGATTATTTGCATAACCATCTGCCTGTGATGAAGAAGGTGAGAGGGGTTAACTCAGCTTATGTTATTTTAATCGACACCAAGGATATCTGCTTTTCTTTTAATGAGGGAGTAAATTGCATCTTTCAGTATGGAAATTGTGCTCATTTACCAGGATTTAGGTTATTCAATTTTTGCATTAATCTGGAATTTTTTACAGTAGACTCCAGGAAAACTTGTCTTACTGTTCTAGTGAGACTTGAAATTGGAAGTAAAAGAGATTTCCCACATCCCTGTTGGTACAACTGACCTTGTGAGTGGGAGCCAGAAAGCTTTTTTCTTTTTCTTTTTTTCACAAAAATTCTTTAAATCTGATAGAAATCTTGCAAAATTATCTCTTTGCCTACCCTCAGCCTGTGGCCATTGGCTCAGCAACACTTCAGCTCTGCAGAGTGATTGAGGCTGAGCTGCTCAGTGTCAGCTGGGATATACCTGTGGAAAAAGAGGGAGATCACACACAAGTTGGGCCACTAAAGGTATGTGTTTTACCACCTCTAGCTTGGATTGTTACTAATTTTGGCTCCACACTCTTATTTTTAACTCCTCTTTTCTCTCTTTGTTTCAATTTACCAGGTCTCAGCTACAAAGGTTTGCAAGACCAGCATAAAATAACATGAACCATTTTTTATTCCTTAGGGGTTTGGGGAAATGTTTTGAAGCTCCTGCATGTCGAGGAATGTTGTCAATAAGCTGGGACTTGAATACAGAAACCACTCTACAGGCACATTTTGAGTGGCACATACTCAGGGCTTGGAGCTTTGGCTTCTTCACGTGTGGTATGAGCTGAGGTCTCTCCTGCCGTGGAGGCCTGGTCTTCCTTGTCCTTGTCACTTTAGGAATTATCTTCTCCAGCCAAAGTTTTATCAGTTTGCTCAGCTTCTGAATGAGAAGCACTAACAGTTTGAAGGATTTGACAGTTCTGAGGATAAACAGCTCTCTGTATTAGCAGGTGAAGGGTTAAGAATGGGGTGAGCTTTAAGGTCCCTTCCGACCCAGACCATTCAATAATTCATCTGTAATTGTGTGGTTTTGCCAAACTCCAGCCTGGACTTTATTTCTTAAAGCCACGTGTCTTTTATTTTACAGCAAAAGCTGTAGCTTGCAACCAGCATAATGCCTTAGGGCGAGTTCTGGAGCCAGAGGTGTGCTGTGTTTTCCCGAGTTCCTGTTGCATGCCTTGTTTGTGGATGGGGCACTCTGGCCAGCTCTGCCTTCCTTGCAGGTGTCCCTGCAGCTCGTGGCCAGCGCCGCTGCCGGGTCGGCTACGGCCGGGCACCCAGCCGCAGCTCACGCCGTGACAGGGGCCCAGCTGGGACTGCGGGAGCCCAGCAGGACGAGTGTAAGTGCAGAAAGCTCCACCAGGAGCCCCGAGGCCCCGCGGGGCCCAGCAGCGGGCGGCAGGGACGTCGCGCAGCCGCTGCGCCCGGAGCCAGCCCGGGATGAGGTGACGCATGTCACCCCAGCGGAGCAGGAGGGGTTACTGCTGCACGTGCTCCTGATGGTGCCTGATGGAAGGGACTTCACTGCTGAAGGCTCTGGGCTCCCCGGGTCCTGCAATGTGTATTTAAACTGCAAACTGCTCAGCACTGAGGAGGCGACGAGATCCGCTGTCGTCTGGGGCACAAGACAGCCTGCCTTCAATTTTTGTCAGGCGAGTGACATGTTCTCCATTTCCCACTGATAGAATTGTGGTGCTCCCCACTAACAAACACATTTTGTACTTAAGTTACTTTGATATACGTAGCAATGTCCCTGCTTGGCTCTGTTGAATGCACATTCAATTTTTAACTTCTATCTTTAAAAGGCACAATTCTGTAGACTGGAATAAAGTAGACTTAACAGAATGCTCTGCACTTAGCCAATACTTTACAGTGTATTTTGTGTACTAATTTTGCTTTAAACCTTTCAGGTGATGCCCTTTTCATTGACTTCCAAACACTTGGAGCGGCTGAAGAACAATGTCATGATTATTGAAGCGTGGAACAAGCTGGGAAGCCCTGGCTCTGACAAATTGCTGGGATTAGTGAAACTCCCTCTGCATCAGTTTTACATCTCGTTCAAGTAACCTTGGTTTTTACTTCCCCATTTTTTATTGGTTTGGGAAATATCCTAGCTGAAGCTTAGAGAAAGAAGTTGGTGATGGTGTGTGGGGGTTGTGTGGGGAGGTTCTGAGTTACACTTCATAGCAAAAGGCATTTTTGCCCTGCCAAGCTTCCTATAACCCTTTCCTACAGTGAGCAGGGTGTGAGTTACACTGTCCTTGTCCACAGATAGAGTGTGACAAATAAAGTCACTATGGTGCATCAGGGTTGGTGCCTGCTTAACTTGTTGTCCTATGATGGAATAAAACTAGAAGAAGTCAAAGTGACTACACAGGAGAATGAGGTGTGGCTTTCCATCAGTGATTTTACAAAATCTGACTGGTTGGGTTTGCCCCTAATCATGCTCTGCAGGGATCTCATAGGGATGCTGGGTGGCAAAAAGTCTCCAAAACCTTCATATTTTAATTGTGTTCTTATCCAATGGGATTTTCTAGAGTTCTTTGGTTTTTTTTGGGTTTAATCTATTGGCTTCTTGTTCAGTTAAGTAATATACCTGCTTAAAACAGTTTAAATTGCTGGAAATACTGGACAGAAGAAATTCTTCCTAATGCAAAGGATTTATTCCTTTTATTTTGGTCAGACCTAGTGGCATGTGAAAACCAGGTGGTGCTGGAGCTGACTGGTCACTACTTTGTTAGTTATTACTGTGTCATTTGTATCGTTTTTTCAGTAAGCCACTGTAGTTTATTTGTGTGTATCTTAGAATCCCAGAATGGTTTGACTTGGGAGGGACCTTAAAATCCATCCAGTGCCACTGGCACCTTCCACTCAACCAAGTTGCTCCAAGCCCCATCCAACCTGGCCTTGAATAACTTCAGTGTATGATTTTTACATCTTTCTGGGAGGCTGTCACTGTTCCTTCTTTTCTGCACAAAGGCACATAACTACCTCATAAAAGTATCATATGGCTACAGGGTGTTAATGGGAGTCTTGTTCCCACTCATCCCTTCCTTCACAGATCTCTAGGCTGGCTGATAGCTAATGTGCAGTCAGGTTTTGGGAAATTGTCCTTTGTCATTGCTGGAAATAACTTCTTGCACCCAGCAGCTCCTGGATCTCTGCTGAGTGAAGATGGGATGTGAGACAAATTTCAGAGGAACGGAGATAGACGGGTTTTTATCAGCTTTGAAAATCCCATCTAGAACGAGTTCTGTGTGATGCTGTTGTACTCAGATGGCTCATGCTCATGCTGGGGCTTTTTTGTTTGTTTTGGGATTGTTCTGCAGGGATGCCAGGGTTTCCCACCTGCTCCTGCAGGCTCAGTACCCAGTGGTGGCCGTGGATGGCCACGTGCCGGTGGTCGACGTCTTCACGGGCAGCACGCGCGGCAGCCTGCGGGTCACCCTGGCCATGGGATCAGCCATCCAAATCGTGGCACTGCAGAGGCTCAAAACTGAGGAAGGAATGGTGCCTCCAGTCACACAGCGTCCTCCCCACTCTCTGGACCATCCAGCTACAAAACCCACACTGGTATTTACTCTTCAGTACACCCCATTCTCGCTGTTAAGGACATGTCAAAAGGGTTTTACCAGTGAGTTCATTAACAGATGAATGATCCCAAATCTCTTCTTGAAGCTGTAGCCAGTTTTGTTATATTCTGCAAATTGTACACAGAATTATATTGTTTATACTCTTTTTTTTTTTTTACCAGCTTGCTCTCACTAGTCTTGACATTATTGCTCTTTTTATTGCCTTGCATATCCACTGTTTCTATCTTCACAAGTCCAGTAAAAACAAAAAACCAGCAAAATTACAGAAAATCTTAATTCTCACAGCCTTATTGTGGAGATTTTGCCACTACCATGGAGTAGGGTAGGTAGGAACTTTTATCTATGTGCTTTGCAGGAAAAAAATAATTTTCTTTCAGACTTTCAATGTTTCTGTAAACTGTAGGAGGAAAATGGTAGATAATTTCTCTGTCCCCCATCTCAGGCTTCTTAGATCCTTATCACATGTAATTGTTTAGATTGTGAAAGGTCTCTATGCTCATTGAATCCAACCACTAACCCAGCCCTGCCAAGGCCACCATTAAACCTTGTCCCCAAATGTTACATTCACATGGCTTTTGAGTACCTCCAGGGATGACTCAACCACTTCCCTGGGCAGCTGGTTGAAATGTTCTCAGTTTCCTAAAGTCACCCTTTCCACGTGGCTTTCCCTTTTTTTGTTAACAGTTGTACCCAAAAGGGGAGGACCTGATGGAGCATGTGTTTGAGATCCACGTGGAGGGTGTGAAGGGACTCGCTCCCCTCCAGTCCACGGTCTGGGGAGAGGCTGACTGCTACATCCAGTACTATTTCCCAGTTCAGGAGGCTGGCTGTGGTGCACTGCTAGGACCTGGACTGCATGAGGATGGTAAGTTTGTCTTATAATTTTGTCTTATTTAGATCATGGCTATAATTAAATACTATTTAGTCATGTTCTTTGTGCCTAAGAGGGGGCATGTTTTTATGAGCTTTCAAGCAGCCAATGCTTGTTTTCTTGGAAAAAACTGGGCTTGGGCTGTGTCACTGGATTCAAAGCCTTGTTTGTCTGAGGCTGGTGGCAAGTTCCCTGTGGAAAAAAGAGACCTAATTCCAAGTCTCTTCACATGGTACCTTCTGTTAAAGGTGCTAGAGGGCTGTGCCAGCTGGTCTGACAAAGATGCAGGAATGGGTCTGCAGGGAATAGAGAGATTGTACACAGTGAAATTCAGCAAGGGCTTTACAGGCACAAGCTTTTCAGGGTGCTCGTTTTGATCTCCACAACTCCCTGACAGGAGAGTGCAGCCAGGTGGGGATCAGGCTCTGCTCCAGGGCAGCAAGGGGCAGGACAAGAGGAAATGGCCCCAAGTCATGCTAGAGGAGGTTTAAGTTGAATATTAGGGAAGAGTCTTCATCAACAGGGTTATCAACCCCTGGCACAACTGCCCAGGGCAATGGTGGAGTCACCATCTCTGGAAATGTTCAGAAAGTGTTTGGATATGGCACTTGGGTACGTGATTTACTGGGTGGCCTTGGCAGGGCTGGGTTAACAGCTGGATTTGATGATCTTAGAGGCCTTTTCCAACCGTGACAATTCTGTGATTTTCATGGATACACCAGCAGAAGAGTTGCTTGGTTTAGATCACTAGGATTAACATAGAATGGGCAGGAACACCTCCCACTGTCCCAGGCTGCTCCAAGCTCTGTCCAGCCTGGCCTTGGACACTTCCAGGGATCCAGAGGCAGCCACAGCTTCTCTGGGCACGCTGTGCCAGGGCTCACCACCCTCAGGGGGAAGAATTTCTTCCCAATATCCAATCTAAACCCATCATTTTTCAGATTATAAAATAATATGTAAATAATTGTAGCTGTAGGAAAGAGCATAGTGTCGAGTGCTTTGCATCACCAATGTGTATTCCCACTGAAAAATGACAGCCAGTGAAATGGTTCCATAGTAAGTCCTGTGGGATTTCTATCCTGCCTCTTTAGCTGTAGTTCCCAGCCTGTGGCTCATAGGGTCATCGGGCTGCATGGATTGCTTGTAAAAGCTTTGTGAAGTGAAGCTCAGAAGAGCAAGCCTTGTCCCAAGAGGATTTCACTCCCTGTCCATGGGTCCTACCTCCTGTAGGATTGCAAGCAGAAAAAGGTTGAAAGCTGCAATTCCAACCATTTTTAACTAGTTCTGCTTGACTTCTAGGCATCACATTAAAGCCATTTAGAACAGCTACCACTTTGTGTGTCCCTGATCCCATCTTCAATGACGAACATCATCATTCCCTGTTGGTTCCTGCTGATGTCCCAGTCCAGAGGCTCCTGGTCAGTGCATTTATGGCACCAGGAGCAGCAGGAGGAGGAATGCAGTTTGAAGTCTGGTGCAGGTACAGAACAACGTCCCGTTCTTTGTAGATAGCACAGCAGTACTGGTAGAGGTACATCTGATCTTGAAAAACCTGCAGCTCTGGAATGGATATTTCATAATATTATTTAATAGTAGCTAAAAAAAATGGTAAGCTCATCAACATTTGGTGATAAGTATCTGCACTTAAAACCTGTACACCTTTTTCCCCACCAAGAGTCCTTATTACTCCTTTTTATAACTTAAAAAGTGTGTATTATTAGTTTGCTTTTTTCCATCTTTTAATCAGCATAACAATCTAAAAGTAGTTTAAATGTTTGCAACATCTAAATTTTACTTAATAGCACCCTGAAAGTATAATTTCATTGTGTTGGATTTGCTCTTTTCCCTCATACAAGTCACTGAGTACAACACAAATAATAAAAAGTGTTTTGTACATTCAAAATGTTTCTTTGGCTACTGAAGCTAATTATTAGTAATGAAGAGCAGAAGCCTTGAAGACAAATAGCTTTAGAAAAATATAATAATCTGTTCATTCTGCAGTAAACAAGTCAGGCTTTTTAAAATTTTCTAAGTCACATAAGAATTACTATGGGCTGTTTGTAAGATACAGTGCCAGAATTTGTTTTAGGATGAAGCTGAAGCCAAGTAATGCACTAAGAAAAGGTTTGGAATAATTTTTTACACTTACATTCTGGTACCACAAATCTGTTCTGCAAGAGAGGTGTTTTCATTTATTAATGAGAAATGATAGCAGAAAATATTTGGTGCCAGATCCTTCTCTTGTTTTTCTTTAGGATGCCAATTTTTAGTGGAGGTCCTGCTTGTTGACTTGCTAGGACTAGTGCAAGTATGTATTTGTAGGATTATCTGCTTAAGCACTTAATTATTCTTTTCTTCAGTGGAAATACATTTATTTTTCTCCCTTAGCTGGGGAGGCTAATTAGGCTTTGAAGACAGTCAAAGTTGACTTCTGTGCAGTTTGAGAGAAATGTTGATCCTGGTTTTTTGTGTCCTGCCAGGTATTATTACCCAAATGTCAGAGACCAGCTGGTTGCCAAAGGGGCCTTGCCTTTGTCACGGCTCTGTGCCATGGTGACTCTGCAGCACCGTGAAGAAATAGGCATTCAAACTTTTAATCTTCCCTTGGTCCCCCGGAGTGATTCCTCTGAGGAATTTCATCTGCAGTCTTCAGGTGAGCAAGGCTTGTGGGCTTTCCCTGGTAAAAGCAGGCTCAGTTGAGGAAACCTCTGAGCAGCACAACAGTGTTTGATGGTGTGTTAGCAAAGGACAAACGAAATCCCTCAAGTTGTGCCAGGGAGGTTTAGGTTTGATATTAAGGAAAATTTCTTCCTCCAAAGGGCTGTTCAGTCCTGGCACAGGCTGCCCCAGGCCATGGTGGAATCCCCATCCCTGGCAGGATTTAACAGCTCTGTGGATGTGGCATTAAGGATGGGGGAGAGTGGTGGCCTTGGCAGTGCTGGAGGAATGCTTGGGCTCCATGATTTTATGGGTCAAACCAGCCAAACCAGTTTTGATTCTGTGTAAAATTCTATCAAATTCTGTAAAAGTCTGTTTGCCTCCAGGGCAAATAAAAATATGGATTTATGTTGGCAATTGAAACCAACCAGGAGTGGTTTTCCTCCCAGCTTTCACTAACACCGTAAAGAGTAAAAAATCAGTGATTAAATAGGGAAACCCTCAAACTGTCAAAAAGTTGAGCGTCAGCCCTTGGACTTGCAGTGCTGTGGGTTGGCCACAGGAGGGCGACACTGAGAGCCCCGGCTTGCAATACTGGCGTTTGGCCACAGGAGGGCGACCCCAGCTTGCAGTACTGGGGTTTGGCCACAGGAGGGCGACACTGAGGACCCCGGCTTGCAATACTGGCGTTTGGCCACAGGAGGGCGACACTGAGAGCCCTGGCTTGCAATACTGGCGTTTGGCCACAGGAGGGCGACACTGAGAGCCCCGACTTGCAATACTGGCGTTTGGCCACAAGAGGGTGACACTGAGAGCCCCTGCTTGCAATACTGGCGTTTCGCCACAGGAGGGCGACACCGAGAGCCCCGACCTGCAGTGCTTTGTGTTGGCCACAGGAGGGCGACACTGAGGACCCCGGCCTGCAATACTGGCGTTTGGCCACAGGAGGGCGACACTGAGGACCCCGGCCTGCAATACTGGCGTTTGGCCACAGGAGGGCGACACTGAGAGCCCCGACCTGCAGTGCTTTGTGTTGGCCACAGGAGGGCGACACTGAGAGCTCCGGCTTGCAATACTGGCGTTTGGCCACAGGAGGGCGACACTGAGGACCCCAGCTTGCAATACTGGCATTTGGCCACAGGAGGGCGACACTGAGGACCCCGGCTTGCAATACTGCCGATTGGCCCCAGGAGGGCGACACTGGGGGCCCTGGATTGCAATACTGGCGTTTGGCCACAGGAGGGCGACACTGCGGCCAGCGGTGGCCCTGGCTGGATGCGGTGCCGGAGTTTCTAAGAAAATAACGGCACCGATCCACTGAGACCGGTGGTGCAAGAGGCTGTGCCACAGCCGGGGGTACAGCCGGACCCAGGGGGAACAGCCAAATCCAGGAGGTACAGCTGGATCTGCGGGGAACAGCTGGATTCAGGAGGAACAGCTGGATCCGGGGGGGAACAAAGGGAAAGATACTCATTGATAGAGTAAGTTTTGTATTAATAAGTGTAGCTAAATGTTGATTATGTTGGATATACGTGCATTAAGAGCTGGCCGTTTCTTTTGTTCCTTTCTTTCATTTAATCCAGGTTTGCTCGATGTGAGTGTGAGGTACCAACGATCCATGAGAACAGCAGCTGGAATAACTGCTCAAGCTGTTTCACTTTCTGTACAAATACACAGGGCAGCTGGTTTGCAGGCAGCAGCCAGGTAAACCTAATTCAAAAAGGACCACTTTTCACTTAAAACAGCCTTATCTGGAGGCAGCAGACTGAGGCATGAGATTAGATCACATTCTTACTGGCCAATTTTCCAAGTGCAGAGACCAAGATTCAAAGTGGGTCCTGCTCCAAAGTGAAAATAACTTTATAAAAACCATCAGGGACCTTCTCATCCCTGAAGCTGCAGTACAGGGTGGTAACATTTGTTCTGCAGAAAGATGCAGGTTGGAAAGGCATGTTTTCCTACATTTCCACTTATTTTTTATGCCAAAGACTGATATAAAAATTGGCTGATATGAGATGGAACCTATTTGGGCAGTGGATCCTGGTGTTGCTGATGCTATTTACAAGCTAACCAATGCTGTTTTCTTGCATTTCACTGTGAAAACCTCAATAAACTGACTAGGAAATGAAACATGTTCCTTTCCACCTTAAGGCTTCTGCTGCCAGTGTGTGGTATCAGCTAGATATTGTTCCAGACTGTGTGGTTTCCAAGAATCAGGAAAGGGCTAGAATAGAGGGAGTCAGTTCCACAAGAGCAGGATGGCTCCTGTCATTCCAGAGCCATGGTCTGACCCTTTCTCAGTGTTGCTGTGAGACTCTGGTCCATCCTAATTCAAGGAGACCCTGAAAGGTGAGGATCACTGTTGTATGGTGCTTGGAGAAGTCAAGGGAATGGAATGACCTCAGACCCCTCATCCTTCAGATGTACGACCTGAGTAGTACCTGGATCTGGTTTACTTGTACATTACTCCATTTACTAATTTCACCTCCTTTTGCTGGTCAGTTCTGGTCTGTAAAAATAATTTAGCTTGGCCTTGGCTTCTTTGTGGAGCAGGTTCTCAGGGAAGTTGTTGTACAGTACAGTGTACCCTTAAAGGTGCTGAGTACTTTCTCAAGCACAGATAAGAGCACAGCCACCAGTGATGGACCTCGTGAGTTCCTCTCACCCTTTCCTATGGGTCCCTAGTATGTTCAGATGGAAAGAAAGGATGAAAATGCTATGCAGCCAGAAGCCACGTGCATTTTGACTTAGAACGCTCGCTGTTAGTCCCATCTTTTCACCTCTGTTTTAAGCATGTTGCTTCCCAGATTCCTGATGCATTATCTGCTTCTCTTCCTTCGTTTTTTTTCCCCACGTGGAGTGCAGAGCTGTGGCACAGAAGAGCCCCTCTGTGCAGCACTGTGCAGGGGTGGGGGTGAACGCCTACGTGTGCGCGCTCCCGTCCTTCCTGCCCCCGGCGCAGGCGCGCAGCACGCGGGCTGTGCCCGGCTCCTTCTGCCCAGAGTTTGGGCATCGCCTGGAGTTCCTTTGTCATCTCATCACCCAGAAAAGCACTGGAGAAGCCTCTTCTCTGGGGGAACTCTTGCAGTCTGGCAGTATTTTTTTCTCCATCTACCATCAGAGCACCAAGTCAGGTAAGGACAGGGGCGGTTGCAAGGATTGAATACTGGTGCAGAAGTCCCCTTAATTTTAGTGCAGAAAATAAAACACTCGTAGAATTATGGAATAGTTTGGGTTGGGACTTGAAAAACCCCCCTGCAATGAGCAAGGCCATCTTCCAGCAGGTCAGGTTGCTCAGAGCCCTGTGCAGGGAACTCTGCAGTTGCTAAGAGATGTAATTCTCTAAATTGTCTTTGGGAGAGACTGTTCCCCCTGTGCAAAGAGTTTTTGAGGCTCCCAGTGATGACGAGCACCTCTTACCAGCTGTCCTGCAGTCAGTCACTTATGTACCAGTTGGATATATTTACAAAATTATTTCTTTTCCAGCCACTGACAAATTGGCTGACAGAACATCCAGAGATTATCTCCTTGGGACAGTCACGATTCCAACCAGAGACCTGCTGACAAGAAGATCAGGTATCACAGCAGTGCTGTGCTGCTGACATTCTGTGGAAATGCTATTGCAATTCCTTAAAACTATTTCCATTCCTGTTTTGGGGGCTTGTTTTCATCTTGGAGGGAATTTCTGGGTTTTTTTAGACCAAAGTTCTTCCAGATGTTCCCCATGTGTTCAGTAAAAATCCTGTATTAGGAAAGTCACACAAAGGTTGTTGTTTGAAAATCTGTTTTCAGGGTGTAGGAATGAATATTCTGGGGCTGAATGAATATTCTGGGGCTACTGTGAAGAAATTGCCAGCTAAAACCAGCACCTAAAATCCTTAGGACTTTATTCAGTGCTGTTTATTTTCTAGAAAGTCCAGAAAGGATGTCAAGTCCATGAGTTGCAGTGTTTAGTGCAGGACCAGTGACTGCTTTTCAGATGTCAAAGCTGGAAACAAAAGTCTTAGATAATTAGAAAGTAGTAGGATTAACTTTTTTTTTTTTTTTTAACTGGGTGTGAAATATCTCAATGCTCCTTTTGGGTCCCTTCCACTTTAGAATATTCTGTGAAATTTCTGTCAAAAAATTCTTCATATACCTGTCCACTAAGGATCTCCTCTATCTAGTATTAGTTTGGAAATATTATACCTTGTAATAATGATGTTTTTATTATTTGCCTTGCTTATTTCTGCGTTAATTTCAGCGAAGTTCTCATTTTCTCCTGCCCAAAAGTTTGAGGTTGTTTTTAATGAGAAGAGAGTAGGAAAGAAGTGAGAATACATAATTTCATAACTGGTTATCCCAGGGATAGAGTTTCATTGTAAAATGGGTGTTGTTAATGAAGTGAAAATCCTTTGGGGTCAGAACTGCTGCTGAGGTTTTAGAAGGCCAGCAACTTGTTGCTCTTTCAGATTAGAAATAATTTAATAAAATTCCAAACGAGAAATAAACCCTTGGTGTTCTGGTCCTTGATCGATGACCAGAGAGGTGTCCATTGTTCACTGACGCTTTTGGAAAGCTGGGACAAGTCTGACGGGCTCTTTCCTCCGGCAGGAATTTCAGGCTGGTTCCCAGTGACCGCATCCGAGGACCCGCTGCCTCCGCGCCGCGCCAGCGCCGTGCAGGCCCCTGTGGGAGGGCTGGAGCTCTCCGTTGCCTTTGCCCGTCAGGGTGACAGGGAGCGTGTCCTGGAGGCTGCCAGGCTCCTGGGGTGGAGCAGCCAGGAGAACCTGGAGGACAGCGAGGACGGCAGCGGGGACTGGGAGCACGGCGCCGGCGCGGTGGCTGTGACGGTCTCCGCGCCGCGGGTGTGGCTGCCGCTCCGCTGCGTGCGGCTCACGGGCCAGGCACACCTGCACGAAGGCACCTACTGCTACCTCAGGTACAAGCTGTACGACCGGGAGGCCACCTGCACGCGGCCGAGGCGGCCAAAAGTGAGCGAGGACGCGGAGAATGTCACGGTGAGCTTCAGGAAACCCAGCAAGGTGACTCTCAGAAGGAGCCAGGGCCTGCTGTGGTTCTTCAGAGAGGAGAAGTTAGAAATCCAGGTGTGGTGGGCGTGTGGCAAGGAAAATGAGGCGGAAAGACCCCTTGACACAGATCGTCTTGTTGGATCTGCCTACGTCGACCTGGCAGCGTTGGCAGAGAGATCCAGGAGAACGCTGAGCGTTAGTGGTGAGTCCCTGAAACACGGGGTCACATTTCATTCTTCCCTGTGGGCACTGTAATGTGCCTCCTTCTCCAGTCACTTTAAACAAGATGTTCATGGCTTTGCTTTGTCCTGCACAGAATCCCAGGGTGGTCAGGGGTGGAATGGATCTCTGGAGATCACCCAGTCCCAGCCCCTGCCCAGGCAGGGTCACCTGCAGCAGGTGACACCGGAACACATGCACGTGGGTTTGGGATGTCTCCAGAAAGGGAGACTCCAGGCCCTCCCTGGGCAGCTGTTCCAGGGCTCTGCCCCCTCCGTGGACAGTTCTTCCTCACACGGAGGTGGAACTTTTGTTTTAGTTTATGGCTTCTATCATCTACATGGTACTCATCAGCTACCAGATTTGTGGACTGATAGGCTCTTCTTTTAGATACACTCAGGAAAGGGAGAAACAACAAGAGTTAAAACAAATTTTTATGCAGGGTGTATGTTATGTTCTCAGTATATGTATATAAAATTATGCTGATTCGCTGTTCCCAGGGCTCTCAGGAAGTTGATGTGCTTTA
Source organism: Pyrgilauda ruficollis (assembly GCF_017590135.1). NCBI lineage: Eukaryota > Metazoa > Chordata > Aves > Passeriformes > Passeridae > Pyrgilauda > Pyrgilauda ruficollis. The sequence continues at coordinate 17,459 of NW_024512877.1, read as the reverse complement.
ATCTGAGTTACTGGGGGAAAACGAAGGTGTACCAAATTTGGGGGATTGGTCGTGGTTTTCAATGTTTCCAAGCTTGTACTTGTGGGTGATAACTCACATAGAAATTACACTGAAAATCAAAACTCGTTCTGCTGGGCTCCTGCGAGATCTCTGCAGGAGCGAGCTGTAGCAGCTGCTCTCCAGGCTCCTGCTCTTCCCGTGGCTCAGTTCTGGCTGTCTGTGCCCTCTCCTGCAGGCGTGTATCCGTTGTTCAGGCGCAACGCCGCAGACCTGGCCGGAGCCGCGCTGCGCGTTCGCGTCAGCCTGGCGCCCTGCGCCCTGCCCAGAGCGCCCTGCGCCCGGGAGAGCAGCAGCACTGAGGATGCAGGCTCGGGGCAGAGCCCTGCTCTGAGCCAGCCGGCCTCTGACACACGGCAGCTGGGCGTTGTAGGCTCAGGGATCGCCAGCGGCGAGCCGCAGGAAGAAGACGAGATGTTCCTGGAAAACACAGTGGCTGTCAATATCCTGGTGGAAAGAGCAATGCATCTAAGTTTAAAAGGTAACATCTCACACCCTTCCTTTTCTGCCTTTCTTGCCTTTCTTTTTTCTTTCTTTCTTTTCTGTTTCTTTGTTTTCTTCTGAGATCTGTTCCTGCTCCAGCAGAGGGAATGGCAGGCACTGATTTTTAACTTGGCTTTGTGGTGTTGCAGCCCCAGTCACTGTGTGAGTACAGGGAAAGCAGGAGGCTGCACTATACAACCTGTCTTCATTAATAAACTACAAAATATAAACAATTTAATGTTACCTGTTGGAGATGACAGCTGAATTCTGAAATTAAGCACTGTCTGAATAGCTAAACTCCAGGTTAAGCATTGACTGAATAACTAAACCCCAAGATGCCCCTATCTCATGGACTCCTGAAAATTAGCACATAATAAATTTGTAAAGCTGGCTCACTGTACTCAGCTTTTCTTCCCCTGATAACACAGCTAAGAGTCAAATGCAAGCCATGATTTAAGGGTATGTAACTCTAAAAGAATCTGAGCCCTGCAGATGCATTTTTGTAATAATTCTAGAATCTTCTGGAATTCATAGTCTTTGAAAAACTGGTGCAGTTTTGTTTGTTATTGCCAAGTTTTTGATGATATAAAGGAGGTTTCTTTTGAGTACTGCAGAAATATTTAAATATTTCTGTCTTGCAGCATGGAGAGTAGCTCAAGCACTGGAATAGGGTCCTCAGGACGTGGGTTGTATTCCTAGTTTTACTTCTGACTTCTTAGATGGTTTTGGGCAAATGGTTTTTCTGTTTCTCCCTTGAATATTCCAGTTTCTGCCCTGTGAAAGGTTCATGTAATATTTGCTTCCACTGTAAACATAACATGCTATCAGCTCCACCAGTGAAAAGGAATATTTTCCAGATGGTGGATTTCTTAGCCAGCTGTGTGGTCTTAATTGCTGAACTGCCTTTAGATTTTGTTACTGTTGTTGTTATTAATTAAAAAGTCTGCATGTAATTCTCTGTCACTTCAGGAAGTCCCTTGACAGAGCGGGAAGTGGCAGCCCCCAGCAGCTGTGTGTCGTTTGCTGTTGCTGGAGCAGATGCCCCAGTAACCACTCCAGTGGTGGGGAACACAGACTCCCCAGTCTGGGACTTCCAGCAGCAGGCAAGGTGAGAGGGGGGGATTCACAGACACTCCCTGGGTCTGACAGCCAGGCAGGTGTGAAAAGGGCTTATGGCTGGGGGTTTGTTAGCTCAGGCCTGGATATCTGAGCTTAAATTTAAAAAGATGAATTGGCTGCTTCAAGGAACCTCAGCAGATCAAGCCATACATGGCAGTATTCAGGATTAACCTGTGTGATCCAGTCTTGTGTCTCCTCCAGTGTTTCTAAGATCTGAATCCCTTCAAAGAGCTTAAAAACTGTTCTACATTTAACACTTCATTTTTCCTTTTGTTTTTTTTTTTTTATCTCCAGCACTGAACTTCAAACATTACAGCTTTGAACCATATCCCCAGTGCTTTACTGTCACTGTGTTTCTGAGTCATGAAATAAACTGTATTTCTATTACTTCACAATTCCTTTGTCCTATCTTTTAAATGTACAGCAAGAGTGAGGAGAGGGAAATACTTCTTGAATAAGCAGAAGCCTGAACTATGTAGTGATGTGTTGTGCTTTGAGGCTCAGTAATTTTGGGGTTTGTTTTGTTCCTGCCCCCATCAGTACAGAAAGAAACTGTAGATAAAATGGGTAGATAAAATGGCACTGAAACCTCAGAAGCATTTTACTGCTTTTTCCTGCTTTGCATAAAATATTATGGTTTTTGTTCCTAACAGATTATCCAAAGAGCTTCTCCTGGATCCACAGCAAACCTTGGTCTTCAAAGTGTGGCATAAAGCAGGTAAAGTTTGTGGTGCAGTATTAAGAGGAGTGTGTTTTCTGCATCCCCTTCCTTAGGTTTTTGTATTTCATGCAAGGAAAATAAATTCTGTCAAGTGAATAGGAGAGTAGAATTGTAATGCCATCTTTTGCCTTGTACAAGAAGAATACCAGAGATAAATACCCACAGATTTCCTGGCCCTTGGAATCCTCCTTTTCCCATTAATCATCTTACAGGATTTGGTTCATCCTTATTCTCTCTGGTTTTATTTTGATGGTGCTTTAGAGGCTGGATTTTCCTGCTGAAAGAAATTCTGAACTGCTTCCTTCACGTGCTGTTTGTTGTTGCTGCAGTTGGTTGAAGCTTGGCCAGCCAGTTGTAGCCAAATACTTTTATTTCTTTCTTTTTGCACATTGAAGTTCAGCTGTCTGATCTTTGCTTCAAAAATAAACTTCCTGTGTATGCAGAGCACGGGGTGCACTCTGTGCTTCTGCTGCCAGTCCCTCTCCCTGCCCTGGCTTTCACTGTTGTGCAGGGATGTTTTTAGCTGAACGTAACCCAGGTCACCCAAACAAGATCCCCCTGTTGGACAGGATTGTTCTGCACCTCGGGTCAGCTTCCAAGCCACGTTTCCAGGGCTGTGTTTTAGCATTCCTGAAAATGATTGATATCAGTGTGCATGTGCCTTGTGTCCTTCTTCCCCAGAGTCGGAGCGAGTGATAGGATTTGCATCCGTGGACCTCTCTCCTCTCCTCTCTGGCTTCCAGCTGGTGTGCGGGTGGTACAACATCACAGACTTCAGCGGGCAGTGCCGAGGGCAGATTAAAGTGGCCGTGTCCCCTCTCCAAAATATAAACCATCTCAAAGAAGAAAGGCAGGCCAGGGCCCGAAGCCAGCCGGAAAGTTCCTCTGTATGTCCTTCCATGTCCTCCCCTCTCACACTTCATTGGGTTGCTAATAATCAGCACTCTGGCTTCCCGAGCAAATTCACAGCACTGTCATGGGCCGGTCTGCGTAAATGTACCAAAACCACCTAATTCCCTAGGAATTCTGCTCCAGGTTTCCATGGTAGCTGCTGGCCAGTGCTAGTTACAGCTCCTCAACCAGGTCATGAGCATCCCAGTGCCTTCACTCAGTGGTTGTTTCATGGGTGTGGGGGATTTTTTTTAGGAGAGTATTCTGTGCATTTGGATGTCTGGGAGCATGGCATAGTTGTGTTTGCTGCTTTGGGTGACAGCTGGTGCTCAGAAACATACAGTAGATTCAGCTTTTCATTGGTTAGGAAATATCTAATTTGGCAGGAATATTTTTCTGGGATATTTGCCTTTTTTGGGGGGGGGGGTTTCTTTATTCTCTAGACTTCCCAGATATGCTTGGGTGTGTTACAGACATATAATGCAGCCTTTATCCTACTTTTCATCACTTTACTCTCTGATAGCATGGAGGGAGTGCGGGGAAATCATTTGAAAATTTAAAGCTATTTAGAAAACCTGAAGTTGTGATAGATCAGCAGGATAATACCTTAATTTCTCTTATTTTCTTATTGTGAAAGACTCATGTACAGTGTTCCTTTTCCCTTTTCATCCTAGGTGAAGGTCAGCTTTCCAGCATGTCCTAGTAATTCTACAAACTTGTCCAAGCAGATGTTGCATTCTTTGTCAAAGGAAGTCGGTGTTCCTGCTCGAGAGCAGTAAGTCCACAGGCTGACAACCTTTTTGATTATTTTCAGGTCTCAGAAATACCTCTCTAAAGCCAGTTGACTCTACTGGAAAAATGGTGCACCCTGTCAGTGTGTCCACTGTGTTTGGGCTTAAAAATTAATGGCCATTCCCTTTCCCCGTGAGAGAGGGGTGCAGGAGGCAGCAGTCCTGGGACAGGTTCCTTTTGGCACAGCCCAGATGTTCTTTCCTTGTCATTGATACTTCCTGATTTGTTTCAATTCCACCTAGTAAATAAGGATTTAAACTGTGCCTTTGTTGAAGCTGGCAGGTACTTTCTCCAGACCTTGATAAGAATGAGGGTTGTGTCTGTATTTGGTTTTATTTTTAGTAAGTTTAACTTAGAATAGAGTATTCCTGATGCATCCCATTTACTTTGCCTGAATTTCTGTCCATGACCAGTGAATGGCAGCTGGTGAAACGCTGTAGTATTGCCTATTACAGGAGGGGGACTGTCAGATATCCTGCAGTAATTCCTGCTTTCTGTCCCTTCAGATGAGTGAGAGTGTCTTACTTTATTATTTGTTTATTTAGCCTACAGAGATGATCCTCTTCCCATATGTGTCTTTGAAGTTTAGAGGGACTGTGTGCCGCCACTCTGGGATCTGAACAGCTGCCTTGGGAGCTGCCAGCAGGCGTGGGAGCTCCCTACCAGCCCCACTACTAACCTGACTTTGGTATAAGTCTGAGACAGTAAATGACATTCCTGTGCACATTTGGAAGGACTCGCTTCATCCATCGGCAGCTCTTGTGGATTTCAGGACATGGGCTGTTCTTAGGTGGCAGACTCTGCACAGCGAGCGGTTCCAGTCTGGTTTTTGGTGTTAAACAGAGGCCTGTTCTCAGCAGGATTGGCCCCCCTGGCACACAGACGCCCCGGCACGAGGAGCACATGCAGAACGTGCGCCGGTTCCACGAGTCGCTGCAGCAGGCGGGCGGGAACGGGAACGGGCACCGTGCCCGGCGGGACACGGCTGCGCCGGCCTCGCGCGCCGCGCTCCTCACCGCGCTCAGGTACCACAGCCCTGGGGGAGATGGGAGCGAGGGATCCCTGCTGGGAGATGGGAGTGAGGGATGCAGTTCTGAGGAGATGGGAGTGAAAGGGTGGGATAACCCACAAAGAGATTCCGGTGTCGGTCACGGCGGGTTGAGGCCAGGCTGGAAAATCAGGGGCTGGGTGGGGAGCTGCCAGGGGAACAGCAGCAGCAGTGTGTCCCAGTCGGGAGGGAATGGTTGGGTTTGTCCACCCTGGTGCTGCTGTCACAGAACAGGCGCTGTGGAGCCACCAGTCCCTTCAGCTGCCTTCCACAGGCACAAGGGTGAGCCTGTGAGCATTTTTGGGGTGCACAGAGCAGCGTATGCTTTCCCATCAGGATGTTTTTCTTCTTGCTAGAAGCAGTGTTCTCTTGACTAGATTCTAGGTTTAAATGAGGTGTAAATTTAGAAAAATAGTATTTATTATCTGTAGGAATACAGGAATGACAGAGACTTCCTGAGGTGCTTCATCCCTACCACAAGCAAAGTATCTTAAAATCCCTAGATCTTAAACACATAGAAATCCTTTTTATCTAGCTCAGATGTAAGTCACAGAATATCCTTGGCTTTTTGACTTTTATTGGAAGGTCATCTCAAATCCCACTCCTTTGATTAAGTAAGCTTAGAACTAGCTCTTTTTTAGCTTCCAGCCCAAGTTTCATAGCCAAGTCAGGATTTGTTCTGGATTGTTATCCTCTTGCTTAGAGCAACCTCAACACTTGCCTACTGATCTGCTTTTCAATAAAAACCTTTAATCTTTTATTTGCATATTTACCTGTTGTTGGCTGGAATGATCCAGCTTAAACCCAACTGCCACAGGCTCATTTTCCCTCTCTGACCGAATTTTTTACCACTGATTGCAGAAAGAACTTGAGCGAGCTGGATGAGGTTCAGAGATACTTCAGTGAGAAGCTGACCAGGTCTCTTCCCGACTTCAGCACGTCCAAACCAGGCCATGAGGAGTGGGAGAGTCACCATCAGGGCTCCACGAGCAGAGAAGTGGATCCCAAAGGCTGCCATCTTTTGGAAAAATCTAGTCAGTTGGTGTCGCAGGTCAGCAGCCTAATCAATGGTGAGTTGTTGCTGTGAGTAGCAAAGTGACAAGGAAATCAAATCCCTGCTGGTGCTTTTAAAATAACTTACCAGAGCAGAGAATAAACTGGAGCCCAGAGCTGCAGTTGCTGCCAGCTGGAAAGGTATTCCATGCTTTTTCTGCCCATGGCTTCCTACAGGGAAGCAGCATTTCCAAGAGATGAAGGGCACATCCCTGTTATGCCAGAATTTGCCATTCTTCTGCCACTTTGATCTTCTTTTTTCCTGCTCTTTGTTCTCCAAGGTTTTGCTCTTTCTGTTTCCTTTCTCATCCTTAGCAATTGTTTTTACTGCTTTTTTACATGCCCTCCTCTACAATCTGTTCCAGACTCTTCCTCTTCCACTTCCAAATGTCCCCCACCATTCCCTTGGAGCAGGACTTGCCTCAAAACAGTTGGCCACTTGACCTAATACTGGCAACCTCAATTCTCAGAGGATGCAAGCAGTGAGTAGGATCTGCTCACTGGGAAGCAAAAATAAGTGATTGTGGCTTTTTTAAGAATTTGTAAAATTTCCCATTAATTTCATCCTCAATGCTTCTGTTTTTCCTGAGCATTTCTGTTCCCCTGCCCTTGTCAGTGGGAAGCAGAGCAGAGCATGCTTACATCAGCAGTGTTTGCAAAGCTGTGCATGTTTAGCTCCCAACCATCCTTGCATCTAGAACTTTCTGCCAAAAACCCACATAAATCAGACTTAAGCTGAATTATTGCTCCATGCATTTACTGATGCTGTTTTTTGTTAACCAGACTTGCAGACTATAACTAAAAACAGCAAGGAAGCTTCTGACGTGCATCAGGAGAGCAGCAGGAAGCTGGGTGCTTTGGAGGTCCCCAGCTGGAAGCAGGAAGGAGGCAGTGAAGCTCCTGGAGGCCAGCTGGAGATGCCAGCTGTGCCAGCTGGAGATGCCAGCATTCCCAGTGGCACGCGGCCGCCGTGCCGTGCCGGCAGACCCGTGTTTGGGAGACACTTGTTGCACCAGCTCCTAGGCCCCCTTGTCCCTGGAGATGAGCATCCAGAGGGTGATGTCCAGGAAAAGGAAGGGGCTTTTGCCATCCAGCCACACAGTGAAGAGGAATATGAAGAAGATGTTATAGAGCCACGGACTCTAAATGAAATAACAACCATGACAGACAGGACGAGCCCCTGGTCCAGCGTGATCTCCGAAACAGGGCAGGGGGCTGAGCTGCAGCCCCTGGACCCCAGGGCAGAGGATCAGCACTCCATGGATGTGGGCTGCTTCCAAAGAGGGAACAGCAGCACCTTGTCCAGCATGCTGCAGGGGGACAGCCAGAGCGTGCTCAGCGCCCTGAGCCCACCCGTGAGCCCCCACCTGGCTGGGAACAGCCCCTGGGGAGCAGCAGGAGACTGCCAGACCTTCCCCAGCAGCACGGGAACAGGAGCAGGAGACTGCCAGACCCTCCCCAGCAGCATGGGAGCAGCAGCAGGAGACTGCCAGACCTTCCCCAGCAGCACGGGAGCAGCGGAGAGGGAGCTGCTTCTGCCAGCTGAGCCGAGCCTCTGGAGCAGAGCACTGAGCACTGAACCCATACAGAAAAGTGTGGAGTTCCCTGCAGGCTCCAAGGAGCTGCTGCCATCCTCAGGAGACATGGGTTTGACCAATCAAAAAGCCACTGAGAGAGGGGAGGAGGAAGATGCTGAGGTTGTAAATGGAGATCATCAAGGCAAGGAAGGAAGTGGCTCTGATGAGAACTGTCCTCAGAGTGTATCTGCCCAAGCTGGCTCGGAAAGAAACAGTGAGAGCTTCCCTGATGACAGCAGTGAAGACCCAGTGGAAGGCTCAGAAAACCCCATCAAACAAAAAATCACTTTGTATCCTTTACTCTTTTCTTAAACACTCTTGCATTGCATGGCTCCTCTGCTTAGTTAGAGTCTCCCTGGCCTCAGGACAGAGAAATGTGCAATGTGAAGTTCTTCCCTGGGAAATGAATCCAGAGCTGGTGATCTGGGAGGGTGTTGGAGGACCCCATTACACTGTTTCACACACTGTAGTGATGACTTTCTTGAAACCTGTAGCCAGCAAATTTTGTGATTTGTGAGTCACTTCATTTTGGGTAGTTGCTACATCTTGTTGCATTTTCTCTCCCTGTTATTTTTCCCCATGTGTTAGAGCTCTTGTGTTTCTCCTGTATCAAAAGAAAGTGCTTTATTTTGCCTTTAAAATACTTCCTAATGTTTCTTGCACAAATTACAAATCTTGGAGTGAGTGTTGGAATCTTTGCAGGATGAAGTCCTCTGCAGATTTGTGAGGTATTGTTTTAAAGCGAGTCAGTTTCCTGTGCTCTGCGAGCCCAGGTGAGAGAACCACGTGTTCAGAACAATGGAATAATGATTAAAACAAATGAAATTTACTGTTTGGGACCTGTTAACAGCTGAGGCTTTTTCTGCACCTGGACCTCTGTGCAACTGCATACTGCCAAAGGTTGTTCCTGAACAGTTCTGCTCAGATCTGGTCCTGTTGTTGTTCCCAACTTCTTCCTTCCACCCCAGGAGATGGAGGCCTCCATGAGACTGCTCTGCACTTCTTCCCATCCTTCCACACCTCCAAAAGTAAGTATGGGATGTCCTTTCCTTTACTGTCCAACTCAGTCCATTCCCTGAAGCAGGAACAAAACTTCTCCCTTCCTTGGCCTACCAGCACTCAGGTGTGATGGCTTCCAGCAGAGTCAGGGGGACTCTCCTGACACCTCTTCTCTCCGTGAGGGTGGTTTAACATCCATGGCTGTGTCTCTGTGGTCCCTATGCCTTTATATCCACCAGTTGTTGAGCGTGCTCAGGAAATGCTGCTCCGGCAGGGGCAGGGGCAGTGGCAGGTTCTCACTCTGCACTTCTTTGTGCTTCAGTGTGAGGTGACGTGCCTGGTTCTGAGGGGTTCTCACTTGTGATTATGGCTTCAGTTTATCTCTTTTGGACCAGGATGGAATGAGGGAGTTTGCAGCAGGAGGGGGTTCCTGGAGAGGTATCCTGTGATGGTTCTGGGACCCAGGGAGCAGAAAATGGCTTGAGTGATTGTTCCTCCTGCAGGAAAGCTGTGAATTGCTCAGGGTTTGCTTTTTTATCTTCATAAGGATTTATTTACTGTCAGAAGTTTGTGGTTCAGTTGTTTCAATGTCTATGTATTTATCTTATTTTCAGTTCCTAAAGAGGGGTTATAAAAAAGAGAGAGACTTTTTACACAGGCATGTAGTGATGGGATAAGGAGAAGCAGTTTTAAACTAAAAGAGGGGAGATTTGGATTGGATATTGGGAAGAAATTCTTCCCCCTGAGGGTGTTGAGGCCCTGGCACAGGGCTGCTCCATCCCTGAAAATGTTCCAGGCCAAGTTGGATGGGGCTTGGAGCAGCCTGGGACAGTGGAAGGTGTCTCTGCCATGGCAGGGGTTGAAATGAGATAAGCTTTAAGGTCCCTTCCCACCCAAAGCATTCTGGAATTCCGTGATCCTTTTCCAGCCCCAGCTCTGCTGTGGGTGTGGATCTGGGTGTGCAGCAGCTCTTTGCTTACCACTCCTAGACAGGGTGATGCCTTTCTTCCTCTCCATATCAGCTATGAAACACTTCAAGGGGCATTTATGTCACTGGGAGCAGTTTGCCTGATGGATCAAAACAGACTCAGGCACTATCAGCTCTGAAGGCACAGAAACCTGTGGTTTAATACTAATATCAGTTTTACTTGAACCCCCTGCCTGCAGCTCTGAGCTCAGTGGCTGGAACTACAGCCCTGCAAATTATTCCTAATTAGGTAAAATGTTAGCAAGGCGCTATTTGGATATTTTGATCTTAAAGCCGTTAATTTGAGGGTTGGCTGGCACTAATCCTTTGCTGCAGCACTTGTAGGATGGGCTGGGACAGGATTTGGTTGTGCCTTGTTCATCACATTCCCTCTGTGAAGAACCAGTTTTTCACTGCTACCAATGTATAGAGTTCAGAAAAAATGCTTCCTCATAGTTTTGTTTTTAATTGGCCTTCGGAACATCAGCTTCTAAATCTGGCCTTGGTTTGGTTCTGCACAGGTCAGCAGACAAGCGTGACAGCCAGGCTGAAACCTGAGCTGTCCTCGGGACATCACCTGAGCCCTCTCTCACCTGGCAGCTGGCAGCTTGTCTCCTGACCTTCCTGGTGCCCCTGCCACCTCTCCCTGGCTTTCCCCAGCTTCCCTCCTGGAATGACACAGCAGTGGTGAGCTGTGGAGCTGGGCAGTCACAGCGAGCAGCATTTGAGACAAAAACGTGGTCTCAGCTCCTGAGGTGTGCCCTGAGGAGGTGCTGCAGCAGGTCAGGCTCAGCCTGGAGCTGTGACCACCTTCCAGGGATCAGAGTTTTGTAGAGCCTCACAAAACCTCTTTGTTTTTCACTTCTCTCCCCATTACATCAAACTAACGCTTCCCATTCTTGGGGTCCTTCCCAGCTCTTGTCTTCCACACTGCTCTCCTGCTCTGAGGGGGGCTTAGAGGATAGGTTTGAAAAATCTGAGAGTTGATAAACTTTTCCATAAAATGCCAGAATCCCAGAATGGTTCGAGTGCTAAAGAACATCAAAGATCCTCTTGTTCCCCCCCGCTGCCATGGCAGGGACACCTTCCACCATCCCAGGGTGCTCCAAGCCCTTTCCAGGCTGGCCTTGGAAGCTTCCAGGTTTCTGGGACCAGCCACAGCTTCTCTGGGCAACCTGTGCCAGGGCCTCAGCACCCTCACAGGGAAGCATTTCTCCTCAGTATCCCATCTAACCCCGCCCCGTGGCAGTGGGAAGCCATTCCCCTTGTTCTGGCACTCCAGGCCCTTGGCTAAAGTCTCTCTCCAAATGCAGTGATATTCTTTTCCCTCTCACCTCTAGGAACATTCCAACAGAATAAGAAACTTATATGGAAACCAGTTTTACTCAGAGTAATTCATATTTGTGCATACAGACTTACCTTCGGTGTGAATTAGCAATAACACAGCCTTGGGCAGATTCACTAAAACAGGCATTTATATGTTCCAAAATGCCAACGGCAGCAACAGCCAAAACCTCCTTTCTTGGTTGTGTTGTTTCTTCTTGATCTGCTGGATTTGCCTGATTTCCTTGCTGGAAAGCAGGGGCAGGTGCCAGGCCGGTGCCAGGGTGGGTTGTGGCCTGTTGACACAGATCTGCTCGCCCTCCGTCCCTGTGCACAAACACAGCTGCTGCCAAGCTCGCTGGGCCACAGCGCTGAAACCTCCTCTGCCTCCAAGACTGCAATTCCTTGACCTTGGAGGACCCCATGGCCTGTAACGTGCTCCTGGACCTGCTGTAGCCCAGCCCCTGGCACACAGGCACAGCAGAATCCTGGGCTGGTTTCAGTGTCGCTGCCATTCCTGCAGGGAGAGGAGCAGAGCGTGATCCTCGGGGCACGAGTCCCCTTTCCTCTTGCATCTTCCCCCTGGAACACGTGTGCTTCCTGGCTGAGCCCCAGGCACTTGGAGCCTGAGAGACAGGGAGACCTGGATGGGCACTGACCTGAGCCTGTGCTGGGGTGAGGAGCGGTGTAAACACGACACTTGAGATGTGTGCTCTGGAAACTATGCAGGGCAGCAAACTGGCAGCCAGAAACTGCCTGGGAGATGGGTCACAGGAAGGTTTGGTGTCCAAAAAAGAGCAAGGGAGCTGGGGAAGGGGCTGGAGCACCAGGAGCAGGTGAGGCAGCTGGGAAGGGGCTCAGCCTGGAGAAAAGGAGGCTCAGGGGTCCCTTGTGGCTCTGCACAGGAGGGGACAGCCAGGGGGGTCGGGCTGTGCTCCAGGGAACAGGGACAGGAGGAGAGGGAACGGCCTCAGGCTGGGCCAGGGCAGGCTCAGAGTGGATATTGGGGAAAATTTCTTCCCCTGAAGGTTCTCCAGCCCTGGCACAGCTGCCCAGGGCAGCGGTGAGTCCCCCCATCCTGGAGGGATTTAAAGTTGTGTGGATGTGGCACTTGGGGACAGGGGATAATGGTGGCCTTGGCAGGTCTGAGGGAACAGCTCCATGATCTTACATGTCTTCTGCAACCTCAATAATTCCATGAGTCTGTGATTCTGGTCATGTCTCTGAGCTGGGAGCGTTAATGGTGCTTTCAAACTTCACTCATTTTGGGTCACACCTGTACATGTGAAACAGCAGCAAGAACTGGTGTTAAACCTCTGCCACAGCTGGAAGTTCCTTCTTAGGGAGGCCATTGGGATAGACACACGCATCTAACACCACTTCAGCCTGCACATTGGGCAATGGTGGGAAGATGGGAGGAGGTGTATTTCAGGTGCTGATCTCTGAAACATGCCAGTGGTGTGTTTTCCAAGCACACCTGGTTTCCTGACTGTGGGAGCAAACAGACTGCTCTCCTTCACCTCAGTGACATCAGATGGCATCAGGCACCTGCTCTTGTGGCTTTGGAGAACAGAGCATTTTAGGGGTATTAGATGTTAGGAGGGCATTACTGACTGTGAGAGTGGTGAGCCCTGGCACAGGGTGCCCAGAGCAGCTGTGGCTGTCTCTGGATCCCAAGGCCAGGCTGGACATTGGGGCTTAGAGCAATCTGGGATACGGAAGGTGTCCTGCCCATGGCAGGGGTGGCACTGGATGGGCTCTGAGGTCCTTTCCCACCAAAACCATTCTGGGATTCTGTTCCTTACATTGAAAATGGGAGGTGCTGGCTCTCCATCCCTGGCTGTGCAGGACACGTGGCACATGGGAAAGGGGAGCTGTGGGAGGCAGGAAATGCAGTTTTGTGCACCTTTGAAATAGGGTTAGTTGGCAGATTGGGGGAGTTTCCTGGAGAGATGTTTTCAAGTGCTGTGCAGAACTCAGGGATCAGCAGAGGGCCTGGTCACTGCCCCTCTCCAGCCACTCCTGACCTTTTGGCTGTTCCTTGGGCAGAAAACAGTGTGGGAAGAATGAGCTACTGTCCTGGTCTCTGGACAGCCCTGTCCAAGGGAGGTGCTTTGCCCAGCAAGCAGCTCTTTCTGCTGGTTTTTAAGCTTCTGCTGTGGCCAGGTCTGCATTTAATCTCTCTGGGCTCCTTGTACTTTGGTTTAGGAAATTCATCCTGGAGAATTGTTAAGAAGAAAGAAGGGCAAAGCAAAGGTTCTCCTGATTATCCATGTGCAATGAGAACAGGAAGTATTTTACCTGCAGGCTGTAATGCACAGGTTACCAAACACAAGGACTCACTTATTCCTGAAAAAGCCATTTCCCTCTCCAGACAGTGCATCTCAAAGTGCACAAAACAGGGTCCTGGAGCTGTTTCTCCTGGGAGGGAGCTGGGCACCTCAGGAGCCCTTTCCCAAGGCTCAGAGAAGCAGCCCAGGGATGTAGGTGAAAGGCCAGCTTGTTGGATCAGTTTTCCAAAAGACCTTCCTGGGCCCCCAGCTTCCTCCCTTAAAGGCTCCCGGAGCAGGGTCACTCTTCTCCGTGCTCCACAGGCACAGCCCCGCTCTGAACAAGCTGGGGGGAAATGTGTTTCTCTGTGTGCTGAAATTACTCATCTTCCCGTGCTGCTGGAGCACCAGGGACACAGCCAGGCTGCCGGGAGGCTGCTGGCCAAGCACGGAGGAGAAGCCACTGGTTAAACCAGGGCTTTTCCTCTCGTGGGCTGCTGCCCTGGGGTCCCTGCAGGCAGCTGAGCCTGGCCCATCCCGTTTATCATGGACTCAGTGATGGTTTGGGCTGGGAGGGACCATGAAGCTTATCCAGACCCACCCCCTGCCATGGCTTCCAGTCGCCCAGGTGGCTCCAAGCTCCATCCAGCCTGGCCTTGGGCACTTCCCGGGATCCAGGGGCAGCCACAGCTTCTCTGGGCACCCTGTGCCAGGGCCTCAGCACCCTCACAGGGAAGAATTTCTTCCCAATATCTAATCTCAATCTCTCCTCTTTTAGTTTAAACCCCTTCCCTGCCTTGTCCTGTCAGCAGGCTTAGGATTTGTTGTTGACAGAGCATTGCCTCTGCCCTGTGAGATTTGGTCTTCAGGTTCTGGAAATTATAAAGTAAAATAATAATGGAAAGCCAAAAAGCAGTCAGGTCCCAGTGAGTACACCACTGCCATTCTTTGACTTCATACAGGGAGACTTTGGCCAGGGGTGGGCACTCACCGTTCCAGGGTTCAGCTCGTTCTCTTTCTCATTGGGATGGTTTTTCCTGTGTATCTAACCTGTCACCCTCTGCACAGCCCTGTGGTTTGCCACGACATGAAGCCAAGAGCTCTGACACCTGGTCCCTCTCTCCCCAGAGCAGGAGTGCAGCAGTGCCTGGAGGAATCCCCTACCGAAGAGCAAACCGTCCCAGGCCCAGCCCCGAGCTCTCTGAGGAGGAGGCCAAAAGAATCGCCAGGATCTTCTCTGCTCAGCTCTCCAAGAAGGAATAGTGCTGGCACAGCAGAGCTTCCTAAGCCATGGCCGGATGCACGGACAAAGGAGGAGCCCCCAGTAAAGGGGAGGTGGAAGCCGCAGCTTTCAGGCTCTGCTTTTAGTTTGCCTAATTGGTTAGTTAATTGAAGTCCCATATTTAGAAGGGCTTAAAGCCTGTGGGCACCCACAGGGAGCTGTGTCTTGTAGGGGCAGGTCCCCAGTGAGACACACCTGTGTGGATAACCCATGATCCATCTGCTCTCCAAGTAGTCCAGTTTTAGGATTTATTCTGTGAAATGGCCCTTTCAAAAACAATTGGTGGGCAACACAATTCTCTGCTTCCACTGGTGCCCAAAGTGCTTGTGTGAACACAGGCCAAGGGCACCGTAAAATCTGGTGGGTGTACAAAAGAGGATGACTAGAAAGATGAGACTTTTATATTTATATTTAAATTATTTTTGTACACCTTTCAGAGAACAGACTTTGATGCCAGCAGAGCTCAGTTATTTTTGTACTGCTGTCTCCAGCATTTGTTTCAATAAAATTCCCCTGGTTTCTTGTCAGCCTGTGCCAAGTGTCCCTATGCCAGGGCAGGAACCTTTCCTCAACAGTAGACTGGAGTCTCTCCCACATGAGCTTCCAGGTCAGAGAAACACTGCTGGAATCAGGGGTGGCCAGGAGCACATGGAAAGAGCAGGGCTTTGCCAAGGAATTGAGTATCACCATGCAGCACAGCCCCATGTGGGCTAAGTGACTTCCAGTCTGAGCTGCTTCTCAAACCACACGTGGAATTCAGGATTTCAGCAGCCAAAGGATCAGCATCCCTTTTTTCTCACACTTCTGCAGTGTTGTTTTTCCCAGGGGACGCCCTGAATGCGTCAGTCACTGCTGGCACAACTTGCCCTGTGCTTGTGGCCCCTTTCCCTGCCCTTGCAGGGTCAGGATGGAAGGTAAAGGCACCCAGTGTCCCCTGGAAGGACAGGAGTGACGTGCAGGCTGCTTTCTCCTGGTGGCATCCCCAAAAAAGACCCAGGCAGGATGCCAGCTGGGCTGGGATGACTGCCATGGCCGAGGTCACAGCACTGACCCTGAGCTATATCTTGGGCATGAGGTAAACCGCGTCTTCCTTCCAGATTTGGGTCAGCCATGGAGCCGGGCAGGAAAACAAGGCAGGAGCCAGCTGGAGAGGGCTGTCAGTGCCAGGCAGCTTTTGTCTGGAGCCTGAGGGATGGAGCGAAGGTGGCTCCAGGGTGTCAGGACCAAAGTCCTCCTCAAACAAGGCAAGTTCAGGCCTGAGTGTGGAGGCTCGCAGCACATCCTGAGGCACATCCTTTCTGCATGTGGGGCTAATGAGCACCAAGGGTTAAACACACTGAGTTTTTAAAAAAGGGAGAAAAAGGGACCTTTCTTCACTCCACCTTGGCCTCCAGCCTCTCTCCTGAGCCCAGTCCCTCGTGGCAGCCTCAGACCCAGTGCCCGGCCATGCTCCCGAAGGTGTCATGGGTTTGATGGTGGATTTCACTCCAAGGTGCTCACCCAGCACCAGCTCCACCGGAGCTCGGGGAACACATTCCACCATGCAGGGGCAATCCTGCTGGGAGCTCAGCAGCTGTCTGGGATGGATTGTGGCTCGTGGTCTTGTCGGGCAGAGGGATCCAGCCTGCCCTGCACAAAGAGCTCAGTGCTGCGCTGCCCCCAAACCACTTGTGAAGCTTTGGGGCGAGGGTTTTCTGCATCTCGTCCTTCCCAGAGTGGTTTTAGGGTAAAAACCGACATTCCTCCCCAGTCCAGTGCAGGGGGTCTGGGCAGGACGCCCCTCCCCATGGCTGAGCCCCGGGAGGGGGGCCGAGGGCTGCGACAGCCACCTCAGTCGGGTGCCAGGTGACCCAGCCCCATCAAGTGAAATGCCACCGGGGGAACGCTGTTTTCCTGTCACCCGATCCGTGGCTGCTGGAATGTCGCCCTGGGTGCTATATAAGGGTGGGGCCAGGGGGCCGGCTCTCAGGGCACTGTCTGTGCAAGGCAGGAGCTGAACACTGTGCCGAGGTCCCTACGGTGAGGCCACAGAAGGACATGGCTCCGGGCAGGTCACTCTGGGGGAGTGATCTCACCCAGCATCCCCTGTTATGGCTGGGGTGGGATAGGGAAGGGTGGGCATTGGTGATCCCATGCTGAGCAAGCCCTGTGCCTCAGTTTCCCTGCAACAGAAGGGAGCAGACAGGGCAGGGATATGGTTTTAGGGATTGACCAAAGCCACCAAGAGCCACCATGGCACATCATCACCTCCGTCGCCGAATAGGACACCCACGTGAAGCCCTGTCCTGATGCACCCTGCTGGCTCCCCCACAAACCCTCCTCTCCTTCCAGCCCCCCTGCCACCATGGTGGGTCTGAAGCCCCCCGAGGTGCCCCCGACGGCCGCCATGAAGTTCGTCAGCGCGGGGATGGCCGGCTGCGTCGCTGACCTGTGCACCTTCCCCCTGGACACCGCCAAGGTGCGGCTGCAGGTACGATTCCCAAAACCCCGGGCAAAGGGAGCGCCTGGGGACACGGCGTGGGACTCTGCACGCCACCGCTGCCACGCAGCTGGAGACACCTGGGGAGGAAGGGAAGGTGGGTGATACAGTGGGCACCCTCCCACAGATCCAGGGCGAGGTGAGGATCCCCCGCACCATCAGCTCTGTGCAGTACCGGGGTGTTTTGGGGACGCTCAGCACCATGGTGAGGACGGAGGGAGCCCGCAGCCTCTACAGCGGGCTGGCAGCCGGGCTGCAGCGCCAGATGAGCTTCGCCTCCATCCGCATCGGGCTCTACGACTCTGTGAAGCAGCTCTACACCC
Organism: Pyrgilauda ruficollis; assembly: GCF_017590135.1. NCBI lineage: Eukaryota > Metazoa > Chordata > Aves > Passeriformes > Passeridae > Pyrgilauda > Pyrgilauda ruficollis. The sequence goes on along the minus strand of NW_024512877.1, from coordinate 75 downwards.
CCAAGGGCGCTGAGAGTGAGTGTCCAGCACTTCCCTGCGCACCCCTTTCCTGAGGCACTGCCCTTTCCCAGGGAG